>NW_028319004.1:0-300000 GCF_062004578.1 Staurois parvus
TGTAAAGGATTTTTATGTCCTCAGTGTTTCCTGTCCCTCTCAGTCTATGGCATGCTGTCACATGTTGTGCGGCTATTTCCATCATTGGCTCCTCTTCTCCCGATAGAACTCTGGAAGTGAAGTCGGGGATGAGAGCGGATAGTCTCTGGAAGTGAAATCGGGGATGAGAGCGGATAGTCTCTGGAAGTGAAGTCGGGGATGAGAGTGGAGAGTCTCTAGAAGTGAAGTCGGGGATGAGAGCGGAGAGTCTCTAGAAGTGAAGTCGGGGATGAGAGCAGAGAGTCTCTGGAAGTGAAGTCGGGGATGAGAGTGGAGAGTCTCTAGAAGTGAAGTCGGGGATGAGAGTGGAGAGTCTCTGGAAGTGAAGTCGGGGATGAGAGCGGAGAGTCTCTGGAAGTGAGTGTCCCTCACTGATGAGTACTTGGAGCCCTGTAGCAGAGAATGGTCCTCGTCCTCTAGGACCCTCTGGTCACATGACTGGAAGAAGAGGTGATGGACCTTACACCATGACAGAGTGTCCTGATCATGTCTATGTACAACCTTTCCCCGAGCTGTGCTGTGTCAGCTGGAACCAAAGCCATGTCTAAGGGCCAATTCACACCATTCCTCCTTCCTTCTTTGTTTTGTACTAGCTTTACTTGAAGTGTAAAAAATGTACAATTCATTCCCTGCAATGTCGGCGGATGCAATTTGGTGTGATTCCTGACATTGCAGTGCCATGTGGGATGGTGTACTGCGATAAATTGCAGCATGTCTACATTGTATGGCAGCACCTTGCAGAGCAGGCTTAGGCTGAACTGCAGTGTGAATGGGACAAATAGAAAACAGCTGTTCCTGTGTGTCCCTGTGGTGACAGCCATTTATAATAGTGTCACGGACCAAACACACACCCACGGCAACTAGATAACCAAGGTGTGGTCTGTGACTGAGATAAAGAGGGAATGAGGGGGACTTTGAGCATATAGGACTGGCTGTGATACGCTTTCACAGCCTGCACTACCCCTGATCACCACTAGAGGGAGACTCTACTTCAATCCAGCTGGCTGACCACACACAGGCAGATACAAATCTTATATACAATCTGGTGCACTCTAAGGGTTGGGGAGCAGTCTAGCAATTAGCACACCTTTCTAGGATTCCTCCAGCTATCCTACAAGCTAGAACCCCGGTGTTAATCATTCTTCCACTGTCCACACCCCCCCACACCAGATACAAAACAAATGGTAACCCGCCATACTTATCCCCCTCACCCCTTTTGCAAGCTCATGTTTGCCCACTGTGGTGCACATGGAGGTTGGCACAGATGCAGCACAGGACGTACATATACATGATAGGTGGTACATACGTGTGACATATTTGATTCTACACATGCACATGTCTTCCTTGGCCACGGTGTACTGTTCACACAGATTTTATACCGTGTCCTTTGTGTGTTTCACTGTTTTGAC
Source organism: Staurois parvus (assembly GCF_062004578.1). Taxonomy (NCBI): domain Eukaryota; kingdom Metazoa; phylum Chordata; class Amphibia; order Anura; family Ranidae; genus Staurois; species Staurois parvus. The sequence goes on from NW_028319004.1 coordinate 1,449, forward strand.
AAAGACTTGTGTACATGTATTGTCATCCATCATTATCATTCATTCATAGATTTCTATGCTTTTTGTGGGTGGTACTCATTGGCGCTGTCCCTGCCTCTGGGTGAGGAGGTGACAACCCGTCTGCAGCACTTTGACTCAATATCTGACCATTTATAAAGAGGTTACAGACACTGTGCAGGCAGGCTCTGAGGAAGGGGCAAGTCCCCGAAACGCGTTAGTCTATTGGAGGCCCAGGGTTCCTGTGGGGATCACCACATCAGGAGGACTGGATATTGCTGTTCTTTATGATGAGCTTTTACATCATTGTTGTCTGTGAGTATATCAGTATCTGCTACTTTTATTAATAAATGTCATTTAGGTAATACACTAGGCCGGTGCACCCTCTGTATGTTTTTTTGTATCTGTCATTCTGCTATAGGCCTGGTGGAAAGCAGTTCATTACAGGGGACACTGTACAGGTTCTATATGTAGTCTCGGGGGTCCCTGTGGAAGTCCATGTGTGGACATTTCTACCTATGATAAATGACAGGCTAAACCCACCTGGAGACTTTCTCCACACCTGGAGTGTGCTGAGTTCTTGGAGAACGTCTACACAGTGTTTCCAGATTGGCTTTATCACCCCAACGAGCTCGCTCCAGTTCATGGATGTCATCATTATGTTTGGAGGATCTCACCAGTCAGGAGCCTTTCCTGTCATCCTACATGTTCCCTTCTGAGGATTGTTCTATCCTTCCAAACAAATGTATGAAATCATGGATGAGTCCTCCTTCTATGTGATCTAGAAGATCTTCAATCACAATGTCTTTATGGATGAAGTGGATGGCCCAGTTTATATATTATTTATTGCTTTACAGCTTTATTCCCTCCAGGATTCATTCTTTATTTATAGAACCATTCAAGGAAGCGTTCTTACTTTGAGAGATCTCCACCACCATTCCTCTGTGACCATTACATCCTTGTCATTTATGTCTAACATCTTCATTATCAGTGGATTGATAGATATTTTTATACTTTAGGATGTATTTAGGCATTTTTTTTACCCAAAAGATCAGTTTTGGAGGTCTCTGTTTTATTATGTATACCTTTGTTTTTATCTTGTGTTCTGTGTCTTTAAGACTTTTCTATATGTAAAAAATATCTTTGTTAAACATTTGGCTGCATAATAGTTTTATTTAATTTATTTATTTTTAATTTTGGAACTTCTGTGGTATCCCTGTAAGGTAGATACAATGCTGGAATGTTTATTATGGGACGTTTCTCGGGGCTGCGGTTACTCTAAACTCGACAAGATGGTGATCTCACTTCTATGGAATACAGACAGGAAGTGATGTCAGGTATAAATGGGAAGTTCCGGGTGAAAGGTGAGGCAGGAGGAAGTAGAGAGAAGATGTTGCTGGAAGTGGCAGCAGAGGAGGTAATAAGAAGTTAATTTCTATTTACACCCAGTAACCCCCTATCATGTCCATCCTCTTCCTCCAGTCATGTCCGTCCTCTTCCTCCATAGTCATGTCCATCCTCTTCCTCCATAGTCATGTCTGTCCTACAGGAGGTCTGTTGGTACATTATTGACTAAAAGGTAGTCAGGGGATCAGTTCTATACATCTTCAGGAGACACTCCAATGCCTTCCCATGACACAGGCTCTGGCAGTGCCCGGTGCTGGAATTCAGAGCTCCAGGAACCCACCACCACTCTGTACAATGTCCTGGATATTACAGTATACTTGGCAATGAAGAGAACTAACCCCTCCCTTCTGCTATTCTCCTCCGACCCACACTGGGTTGTAATTGGAGGGAAGAGAACAGACTCCTCCCCCACAGCTATCTACTCCACCAGCACCATCCTCCTGCTATCCAATCCAATCCCTTCTCTTATTGCAGAGAGTGACAGTGACATCACTCCTGTCAGTCAGCAGGCTGCCAATTATCCTCATTAGCTGCTTCAGTGAAAAGTCAACAAATTCCCCTTTCTGGACATCATGATGACCAGACATTGATCTCATAGCACAGCACTGCCTCAGAGCAAACAAGTCATAGGAAGGATTGTATTTATCATTCCTTGTCTGCAGATCTAAAACTCATCAAAACCAGTTCAGAGACCAAACAAACCCAACAGAGAAAAGGGGATTTCTGATATGGCAGAAAAATGGGGTCCCAGGACTTCCAAGATGTAGCAAATACTAAAATGTTCAGACTAAATGTCTTCCCATGGGGGGAGTAGTTCTTCAATGTCCAGCAACCCTCCTATTCCCCCCTCACATCCACATCCTATTATTGTGTGACCAATACCATCCAAATCATTCTTACTTTCATTTCCCAAAGTTATCCGTCTACAAGGAGACCTGTATAGATCACATGATGGCACCAATGAGGATGGAGGAGGACCGGAGTCACATGACTGAGAAGATACTAAACCTCACCCTGGAGATCATCTACCTGCTGACCGGAGAGGTGAGGAGGATTCTGGGAGGTCACATGACATCTCTCTTATCTCTACTAATAACACACAGACCTGACCGGAGAGGTGAGGAGGATTCTGGGAGGTCACATGACATCTCTCATTTCTTTATTAATTTACAGACCTGACCAGCGAGGTGAGGAGGATTCTGGGAGGTCACATGACATCCCTCTTATCTCTATTAATAACACACAGACCTGACCGGAGAGGTGAGGAGGATTCTGGGAGGTCACATGACATCCCTCTTATCTCTATTAATAACACACAGACCTGACCGGAGAGGTGAGGAGGGTTCTGGGAGGTCACATGACATCCCTCTTATCTCTATTAATAAAACACAGACCTGACCGGAGAGGTGAGGAGGATTCTGGGAGGTCACATGACATCACTCATATCTCTATTAATAAAACACAGACCTGTCTGGAGAGGTGAGGAGGATTCTGGGAGGTCACATGACATCACTGTTATCTCTATTAATAACACACAGACCTGACCGGAGAGGTGAGGAGGATTCTGGGAGGTCACTTGACATCACTTATTTCTGTTAATAAAACACAGACCTGACTGGAGAGGTGAGGAGGATTCTGGGAGGTCACATGACATCACTCTTATCTCTATTAATAAAACACAGACCTGACCGGAGAGGTGAGGAGGATTCTGGGAGGTCACATGACATCTCTCTCATCTCTATTAATAAAACACAGACCTGACCGGAGAGGTGAGGAGGATTCTGGGATTCTAACATGATATTCCTATTGGTTCCTCAATACAGAGATTTCCTCTTCTGAAGTCAGGTGATCATATGACCATCACAGTGCCTCCATGTGACTCCCTAAACCCTGAGAGACACAACATGCAGAAGATTCTAGAAGTCACCAAGAAGATGATGGAGCTGCTGACAGGAGAGGTGAGCGGTGCCGGGAATTCTGGGACATTCTCCAGTAACAGACAAGGGATGTGTCTGGATGGTGACTGTATCATTGTGTGTGTCAGGTTCCTATAAGGTGTCAGGGTGTCACTGTCTATTTCTCCATGGAGGAGTGGGAGTATTTAGAAGGACACAAGGATCTCTACAAGGACGTCATGATGGACAATCAGCAGACTTTCATGAAGATTGTAAGGAAGGAATTTCCCCGGAATGAGACGATATTGAAGCTCACCCTGGAGATCCTCAGCCTGCTGACTGGAGAGGTGAGTGTAATGAAGGGGTTAAATAAAGAAAAAATCCTCTTGTGCTGCCAAACCTAATATGATGAACTAAGAGTGTCTGCAAACACCAAACTGCGTTCCCACAACACTACAAAATAAATGGAGAGATAAATAGTGCTGCGCTACTCACTAAAGCTAACCAGAAAGTAAACACCTGACAGAGCCCCTAACTAAGGTGATAGAAGTGCATACCCAGAGAATCACCAAACACAAGGGAATGAAAAGATCCAAAAACAATGGATGTCCAGCTAGGCAACACCAAATGTGAACAAACCAATGAGTGCAACTTCAACAAATGTGCAAATAGATAGTCTGAGTAATAAATATCAAGGCATAAATAATAATACACAGTATCTCCCAGAAGTGAGTCCCCCCTCCCCCGGACTGTATACTATATATATATATATATATATATATATATATATATATACAGTATCTCCCAGAAGTGAGTCCCCCCCTCACATTTGTGTAAATATTTGATTCCCTCTTTTCATGTGACAACACTGAAGAAATGACACTTTGCTACAATGTGACGTAGTCAGTGTACAGCTTGTATAACATATAAATTTGCTGTCCCCTCAAAATAACTCAACACACCGCCATTAATGTCTAAACCTCTGGCATCAAAAGTGAGTCCACCCCTAAGTGACAAGGTCCAAATTGGGCCCAAAGTGTCAATATTTTGTGTGGCTGCCATTATTTTCCATCACTGCCTTAACCCTCTAGGACATGGAGGTCACCAGAGCTTTACAGGTTGCCACTTGAGTCCTCTTCCACTCCTCCATGATGACATCACGGAGCTGGTGGATGTTAGAGACCTTGCGCTCCTCCACCTTCCGTTTGAGGATGCCCCACAGATGCTCAATAGGATTCAGGTCTGGAGACATGCTTGGCCAGTCCATCACCTTTACCCTCAGCTTCTTTAGCAAGGCAGTGGTGGTCTTGGAGGTGTGTTTGGGGTCGTTATAATGTTGGAATACTGCCCTGTGGCTCAGACTCTGAAGGGAGGGGATCATACTCTGCTTCAGTATGTCACAGTACATGTTGGCATTTATGGTTCCCTTAATGAACTGTATCTCCCCAGTGCCGGCAGCACTCATGCAGCCCCAGACCATGACACTCCGACCACCATGCTTGACTGTAGGCAAGACACACTTGTCTTTGTACTCCTCACCTGGTTGCCGCCACACACGTGACACCATCTGAACCAAATCAGTTGATCTTGGTGTCATCAGACAACAGGACATGGTTCCAGCAATCCATATCCTTAGTCTGCTTGTCTTCAGCAAACTGTGGGCTTCCTTGTGCATCATTTTTAGAAGAGGCTTCCTTCTGGGATGACAGCCATGCAGACCAATTTGATGCAGTGTGCGGCATATGGTCTGAGCACTGACAGACTGACCCCCCACCCCTTCAACCTCTGCAGCACTCTGGCAGCACTCATACGTCTATTTACCAAAGACAACCTCTGGATATGATGCTTAGCACGTGCACTCAACTCCTTTGGTCGACCATGGTGAGGCCTGTTCTGAGTGGAACCTGTCCTGTTACACTGCTGTATGGTCTTGGCCACCGTGCTGCCACTCAGTTTCAGGGTCTCGGCAATCTTCTTATAGCCTAGGCCATCTTTATGTAGAGCAACAATTCTTTTTTCCAGATCCTCAGAGAGTTCTCTGCCATGAGGTGCCATGTTGAACTTCCAGTGACCAGTAAGAGAGAGTGAGAGCGATAACACCAAATGTAACCCACCTGCTCCGCATTCACACCTGAGACCTTGTAACACTAACGAGTCACATGACACCGGGGAGGGAAAATGGCTAATTGGGCCCAATTTGGACTCAATTTTGATGCCAGTGGTTTAGACATTAATGGCGGTGTGTTGAGTTATTTTGAGGGGACAGCAAATTTCCATGTTATACAAGCTGTACACTGACTACGTTACATTGTAGCAAAGTGTCATTTCTTCAGTGTTGTCACATGAAAAGAGAGAATCAAATATTTACAAAAATGTGAGGGGGGCTCACTTCTGGGAGATACTATATATAACAAAGCACACAAAATATAAAGATAATAATATTCCATTAAACACCCGGCTGAGCCCTCAACACAGTGACAGTCTGTGAATAAATGTCCATAAATGCAGCAAAAATCAAGATCTGTAATCTGGTGTAATATGACACCAATTCATCTGAAAAATCTTCAGATCAGCAGATATTAAACACGTGACTTGGAAGAATCCTCCACCAGCGAGCGTGCACGCTCCCCTCCCATATTGATCTATAGGGAATATATGTCAAATCCGCTTTAATATCAACCCGAAATCCAACCAGCTCTCCTCTGTTGTCTGCTGGTGACCCCTCTAGTGATATAAAGATCTATATGGAGGAATCAGGACCTCCTTCCTCCTGCCGGTGACCCCTCTAGTGATATAAAGATCTATATAGAGGAATCAGGACCTCCTTCCTCCCGCCGGTGACCCCTCTAGTGATATAAAGATCTATATAGAGGAATCAGGACCTCCTTCCTCCTGCCGGTGACCCCTCTAGTGATATAAAGATCTATATAGAGGAATCAGGACCTCCTTCCTCCCGCCGGTGACCCCTCTAGTGATATAAAGATCTATATGGAGGAATCAGGACCTCCTTCCTCCTGCTGGTGACCCCTCTAGTGATATAAAGATCTATATAGAGGAATCAGGACCTCCTTCCTCCCGCTGGTGACCCCTCTAGTGATATATAGATCTATATAGAGGAATCAGGACCTCCTTCCTCCTGCCGGTGACCCCTCTAGTGATATAAAGATCTATATAGAGGAATCGGGATCTCCTTCCTCCTGTCGGTGACCCCTCTAGTGATATACAGATCTAGATAAAGGAATCAGGACCTCCTTCCTCCCGCTGGTGACCCCTCTGGTGATATAAAGATCTATATAGAGGAATCGGGACCTCCTTCCTCCCGCTGGTGACCCCTCTGGTGATATAAAGATCTATATAGAGGAATCGGGATCTCCTTCCTCCTGTCGGTGACCCCTCTAGTGATATACAGATCTAGATAAAGGAATCAGGACCTCCTTCCTCCCGCTGGTGACCCCTCTGGTGATATAAAGATCTATATAGAGGAATCAGGACCTCCTTCCTCCCGTCGGTGACCCCTCTAGTGACATAAAGATCTATATAGAGGAATCAGGACCTCCTTCCTCCTGCCGTGACCCCTCTAGTGATAGGATCTATATAGAGGAATCAGGACCTCCTTCCTCCTGCCGGTGACCCCTCTAGTGATATAAAGATCTATATAGAGGGATCAGGACCTCCTTCCTCCTGCCGTGACCCCTCTAGTGATAGGATCTATATAGAGGAATCAGGACCTCCTTCCTCCTGCCGGTGACCCCTCTAGTGATATAAAGATCTATATAGAGGAATCGGGACCTCCTTCCTCCTGCCGGTGACCCCTCTAGTGATATAAAGATCTATATAGAGGAATCAGGACCTCCTTCCTCCTGCCGTGACCCCTCTAGTGATAGGATCTATATAGAGGAATCAGGACCTCCTTCCTCCTGCCGGTGACCCCTCTAGTGATATAAAGATCTATATAGAGGGATCGGGACCTCCTTCCTCCTGCCAGTGACCCCTCTAGTGATATAAAGATCTATATAGAGGGATCGGGACCTCCTTCCTCCTGCCGGTGACCCCTCTAGTGATATAAAGATCTATATAGAGGAATCAGGACCTCCTTCCTCCTGCCGGTGACCCCTCTAGTGATATAAAGATCTATATAGAGGAATCAGGACCTCCTTCCTCCTGCCGGTGACCCCTCTAGTGATATAAAGATCTATATAGAGGAATCAGGACCTCCTTCCTCCTGCCGGTGACCCCTCTAGTGATATACAGATCTAGATAAAGGAATCAGGACCTCCTTCCTCCCACCGGTGACCCCTCTAGTGATATAAAGATCTATATAAAGGAATCAGGACCTCCTTCCTCCTGCCGGTGACCCCTCTAGTGATATAAAGATCTATATAAAGGAATCAGGACCTCCTTCCTCCTGCCGGTGACCCCTCTAGTGATATAAAGATCTATATAGAGGAATCGGGACCTCCTTCCTCCCACCGGTGACCCCTCTAGTGATTATAAAGATCTATTTATAGGAATCAGGACCTCCTTCCTGCCGGTGACCCCTCTAGTGATATAAAGATCTATATAGAAGAATTGGGACCTCCTTCCTCCTTCTGTGGACCCCTCTAGTAATGCATCCTAGAATTCTTTTTGCATTCCCCCACTGCTTGGCCACACTGTCTGCTCATTTTGCAATCATCTAGGTAATAAATACCCCTAAGTCCTTTTCCTCTGTAGTGCTGACCAACACTGTCCCCCGATGGTGTTCACTCTCAAGGGATTCTTCTTCCCTGGGTGCATTATTTTACATTTAGAAACATTGAACTGAAATTTCCACTTCTCTGACCAATCTTCCAGCAATGCCAGATCCTGCTCTATGTTACAGACACCTCCAGGGATATCCTCCCTATTACACACCTTTGTATCATCAGCAAAGAGACATCCCCTTACCCAACAACCCTTTAGTTCTCTCACTTACATATAGAACAGGACCCAGTACAGAGCCTTGGGGGACACCACTAGTGACTGGTCTCTGTTCTGAGTGAACCCCATTTACAACCACACTCTGGTATCTATCATTTATCCAACTGCACATCCACTGAACCCCCCAAGGGCTAAGTCCTAGCTTGTCCAACTTCTGTATTAGATCATTATGTGGAACTGTATCACATGCCTTGCTGGAATCAAGATATTCTATGTCCACAGCACCACCCTGGTCCAAAACATTGGTGATATAGTCAAAAGGTCCAATCAGATGAGTCTGCCATGGTCACCCGCCAGCAAAGCCATGCTGCTTTGGATCCAGCAAGTTGTGTGTTGTGTGTCTAGATGATCAATGATCCTTCCTTTCAGGAGTGATTCCATTAACTTGACTACCACCGATGTTAGACTCACTGGCCTGTAATTGCCGGCTTCTACCTTGCTGCCCTTCTTGTGGATCGGTACAATATTAGCTGTCTGTCAGTCAGGGGGGACTTTGTTAGAAGAGATTGATTTAAAAGATCAGTTACTGGTCCAACAACTAGACCTCAAAGTTCTCTGAGAACTCTGGGATGATCCATCAGGGCCCATTGATTTATTAATCTTTAACCGAGCCAGTTCCTCTGCTACCTCTGTCTCCAGAAATCCTAAAACTGATCCATCATTACTGGAACCAATATGATTTCTCAACTTATTATTGTTAGTATAATTTATTTCTGAGAAGACGGAACAAAAGTCATTGTTTAAGTGGTTTGCTACATCCAGGTCTCCCCCAACATAGGTGTTGTGCTCAGTTTTCATTTCAGTGATCCCATCGTATTTTTCAATCACTAATGTACCTAAAAAAGGTTTTATCTCCTTTCTTCGTAGATTTAGCAATTTCCTCCTCTTTCTGTGCTTTGGCAGCACTGATAATGTGTTTGGCCTCCTTTTGTATATTTTTATACTCTTCTCTGTCAGCTCCACCTCCTGTTTCCTTGAATCTCCTATATGATGATTTCTTTTCCTTTACTATCCTACTTCTCTCTTTAGTGAACCATATTGGTTGTCTCTTCTGTTTATTCTTACTAACTTGCCTGACATATAATCTAGTTGCCTCCAGGATGGTAGACTCTAACAGTGCCCACTGATTACTTACTCCGGTCCTTTTACTCCAACCTTTCAACTCATTTTTTAGAAATTCGCCCATTTCATCAAAATTTGTCTTTATGAAATCTAAATCTTTTGTTTTTGTATATGATTTTTCAGTTCTTATTGTAATATCAAACCGAAGACATTGGTGATCGCTAGAACCCACATTTTCTCCCACCTCAACATTAGACAGTCGATCCCCATTTGTCAGTACTAGGTCTAGAATATGATCACCTTGGGTTGGACTTTTTACTGTTTTAGAGAAGCCCCATTCAGTGCTTCCATTACATCCCTGCTACTGCTTGTAATAACAGTTTGAGATTTCCAGTTAATGTCAGGCGTGGTGACGTCACCCATAATGAAAACCTCCCCCTTTATTGCCATTTGAGTTATCTCATCAATCAAGAAGTCCTCCTAATCTTCAGTCTGTCCTGGGGGTCTGCATATGACACCAATTCAAAGGGAAGGTCCCTCTCTGGTTGGAAGGCAGACCCAGAGGGTTTCCAGTATTTCATTTGTTGTTTGAATTAATGTTCTCCCTATGCTATGTCTGACATATATGACAACTCCACCTCCCCTCCCCCCTACTCTGTCTTTCCTGTATAGTGTATAGCCTGGTATAGTTCCCAGTCATCTGAATCCTTGAACCACGTCTCTGTAATTACAACAAGGTCCAAGTGGTCCCTAGACATAAGAGCTGTCAGCTCACAAATCTTGTTGCCTAAACTCGGAGCATTAGTGCAATGACATGACAAGCACTGCCATCTACTGCTTTATGTTTACCAGCAAAAACTGTAACTGAAGTGACCCCATCAGCCCCGTCCTGAGCAACACCAACCTCACATTTGTTTCAGCCTGCTGGGGACAGAAATGATCCTCAACAATGACATCTCTGCCCCCATTTCTCAGTTTAAATGCATGTCCAAAAACCTCCTAAATTCCATAGTAAGGAGCTGAGCGCCCTTGTGTGAGGGATGCAGACCCTCTCTATTGTACAGCTCAATGTCAGACCACCTGATGGCATCATGACTAACAGAACCAAAACCTTCAGCTTTGCACCAATCCTTTCACCAAACATTGGACTCTGCTATACCAAGTACTTCCTCTTGTTGTCCATTATGGACAGGTAAGACCTCTTTGTATCACACAGAACTGTACAGGAGTCATGAAGAAATCTACCGACAATGACACCAGAAGGAGATCTCATCGTATGACCACAAGATCCTCGAGAATCCAGAATCCCATCACCATCCCCCCTCCTCCATCCCTGATCCCTACAAGACAGAAGACACAGAAGATTCTAGAAGTCACAGAGAAGATGATGGAGCTGCTGACAGGAGAGGTGAGCGGTGCCGGGAATTCTGGGACATTCTCCAGTAACAGACAAGGGATGTGTCTGGATGGTGACTGTATCATTGTGTGTGTCAGGTTCCTATAAGGTGTCAGGGTGTCACTGTCTATTTCTCCATGGAGGAGTGGGAGTATTTAGAAGGACACAAGGATCTCTACAAGGACGTCATGATGGACAATCAGCCGCCCCTCACATCACCGGGTAAGAGGAGACTTTATTGTAAAGGAGAGAGCAGTACGGAGGATCCACCTAGATCCCCCATCATCTGATAAACACATAGAAACAATGGATTCAGTCTCAGGAGATGGGAGGCAGCGGTGTGGGACCTCTGCAACTTGTCTCATGTGGACATCTAGGCCTCCACTGATTGCTGAATACCAATATTATGAGTCCTGAGCCTTACACTGTATAATTTATATTGTACATTACATACTCCTGACCCCTGCACTATATACTCTATGTTGTACATAACATACTCCTGACCCCTGCACTATATACTCTTATGTTGTACATTACATACTCCTGACCCCTGCACTATATACTCTATGTTGTACATTACATACTCCTGACCCCTGCACTATATACTCTATGTTGTACATTACATACTCCTGACCCCTGCACTATATACTCTATGTTGTACATACAATACTCCTGACCCCTGCACTATATACTCTTATGTTGTACATTACATACTCCTGACCCCTGCACTATATACTCTATGTTGTACATTACATACTCCTGACCCCTGCACTATATACTCTATGTTGTACATTACATACTCCTGACCCCTGCACTATATACTCTATGTTGTACATTACATACTCCTGACCCCTGCACTATATACTCCGTGTTGTACATTACATACTCCTGACCCCTGCACTATATACTCTATGTTGTACATTACATACTCCTGACCCCTGCACTATATACTCTATGTTGTACATTACATACTCCTGACCCCTGCACTATATACTCTATGTTGTACATTACACACTCCTGACCCCTGCACTATATACTCTATGTTGTACATTACACACTCCTGACCCCTGCACTATATACTCTATGTTGTACTTTACACACTCCTGACCCCTGCACTATATACTCTATGTTGTACTTTACATACTCCTGACCCCTGCACTATATACTCTATGTTGTACTTTACATACTCCTGACCCCTGCACTATATACTCTATGTTGTACATTACATACTCCTGACCCCTGCACTATATACTCTATGTTGTACATTACATACTCCTGACCCCTGCACTATATACTCTATGTTGTACATTACATACTCCTGACCCCTGCACTATATACTCTTATGTTGTACATTACATACTCCTGACCCCTGCACTGTATACTCTATGTTGTACATTACATACTCCTGACCCCTGCACTGTATACTCTATGTTGTACATTAAATACTCCTGACCCCTGCACTATATACTCTATGTTGTACATTACATACTCCTGACCCCTGCACTATATACTCTATGTTGTACATTAAATACTCCTGACCCCTGCACTATTAATATTATACAGGATTTATATAGTGCCAACAGTTTGTTCAGCACTTTACAATATAACGGGAGACAATACAGCAACAATACAGTTCAATACAAGAGGGATAGGAGGACCCTGATCCTGGGAGCTTACAATCTAGGAGGAAGAGGGTAGTAGTACAAAAGATAGTAACTGTGGGGGATGGACTGGTAGGAGGAGTAGAAGATTCCATTATTAGCTGAGGGCAGGATAGGCTTCCCTTAAGAGTTGGTTTTCAGAGATTGCCTAAAAGGGAGCAGAGTAGGCGATAGTCTGATAAATTAGGGTAGAGAGTTCCAGAGGATGGGAAAAGTTCTGGAAAAGTCCTGGAGACGAGCATGGGAGGAGGAGACAAGGGAGCTAGAGAGTAGGAGGTCTTGCAAGGAGCGGAGAGGACGGTTTGGGTGATAGTTAGAGATAAGGTCGGTGATGTAATTTGGGGCAGAGTTATAAATGGCTTTATACGTTATTGTTAATGTTTTGAATTTTATCCATTGGGCAATGGGAAGCCAGTGGAGGGATTGGCAAAGAGTGGTGGAGGACACTGAGTGGGGGCCAGTGGAGGGATTGGCATCGAGGGGTGGAGGACACTGAATGGAGGCCTGTGGAGGGATTGGCAGAGAGGGGTGGAGGACACTGAGTGGAGGTCAGTGGAGGGATTGGCAGAGAGGAATGGAGGACACTGAGTGGAGGCCAGTGGAGGGATTGGCAGAGAGGAGTGGAGGACACTGAGTGGAGGCCAGTGGAGGGATTGGCAGAGAGGGGTGGAGGACACTGAGTTGTGGCCAGTGGAGGGACTGGCAGAGAGGGGTGGAGGACATTGAATGGAGGCCAGTGGAGAGATTGGCAGAGAGGGGTGGAGGACATTGAATGGAGGCCAGTGGAGGGATTGGCAGAGAGGGGTGACAGATACAGAATGGTTAGTAAGGTGGATGAGTCTGGCAGCAGCATTCATGATAGACTGAAGAGGGGATAGCCTGCGATGAGGTCAGCCAATGAGGAGGGAGTTACAATAGTCAAGGTGAGATATAACAAGGGAGGGAATAAGTTGCTTAGTGGTTTCCGAGGTTAGGAACGGGTGTATCTTGGAGATGTTGCGGAGGTGAAGTCTACATGATTTGGACAGTGATTGGATTTGGGGGTGAAAGGACAGATGGGAGTCTAGGATTACACCTAGTACCCTGGCATGAGGGGTGGGACTGATGGTTGTATTATTGATCTTGATGGAGAAGTCAGGGGGGGCACGGACTGGGGGGAATACTAAGAGCTCAGTTTTGGAAAGATTGAGTTTGAGGAAGTGGAGTGACATCCATGCCGATATGTCACTTAGTAGGTTAGTAATGCGAGAGGAGACTGAAGGGGTGAGGTGAGGAGGAGACTGAGGGGGTGAGGTGAGGAGGAGACTGAAGGGGTGAGGTGAGGAGGAGACTGAAGGGGTGAGGTGTGGAGGAGACTGAAGGGGTGAGGTGAGGAGGAGACTGAAGGGGTGAGGTGAGGGGTAGAAAGATAGATTTGTGTGTCATCAGCATTGAGATGGTACTTAAAGCCATGGGAGTTTATCAAGTGAGCAAGGGGGAGGTGTAGATGGAGAAGAGAAGGGGTCCAAGGACAGAACCTTCAGGGACCCCTACAGAAAGAGAGAGTGAAGAGGAAGAGGAAGCATTATAGGTAACGCTGAAGGAGCGCTGCGATAGGTAGGAGGAAAACCAGGAGAGAGCAGAGTCTCGGAGGCCAAGAGAGTGGAGTTTTTTTTTGAGGAGGGATGGTCAACCATATCAAAAGCTGCAGAGAGGTCAAGTAGTAGTAGTATGGACTAATGGCCATTGGTTGGGAGGAGTACGGAGTAGTGGCCATTGGTTCAGATGAGAACGGAGTAGTGGCCATTGGTTGGGACTAGTAGGGAGCAGTGGCCATTGGTTGGGATGAGTACGGAGTAGTGGTCATTGGTTGGGATGAGTATGGAGTAGTGACCATTAGTTGGGATGAGTACGGAGTAGTGGCCATTGGTTGGGACTAGTAGGGAGCAGTGGCCATTGGTTGGGATGAGTACGGAGTAGTGGTCGTTGGTTGGGATGAGTACGGAGTAGTGGCTGTTGGTTGGGATGAGTACGGAGTAGTGGTCATTGGTTGGGCTGAGTACGGAGTAGTGGCCATTGGTTGGGATGAGTACGGAGTAGTGGCCATTAGTTGGGATGAGTATGGAGTAGTGGCCATTGGTTGGGCTGAGTACGGAGTAGTAGCCATTGGTTGGGATGAGTATGGAGTAGTGGCCATTGGTTGGGATGAGTACGGAGTAGTGGCCATTGGTTTTTGCAGTTAGTAGATCATTAGTGAGGTTTAGTAGGGCGGTGTCAGTGGAGTGTAGCGAGCAAAAACCAGACTGTAAAGAGTCAAGAAGATTGTTGTCGGTGAGGGAGGAGCTCAGGCGATTGTAGACTAAGCGTTCTAGGAGTTTAGAGGTAAACAGGAGCAGGGAGATGGGTCTTAAGTTGTTCAGGTTGGTGGGGTCCAGGGAGGGCTTGTTAAGTATGGGAGTGATGTGCGCATGCTTTAGAGGGGAGGGGAAGGCACCAGTAGAGAGGGAAAGATTGAAGATGTGAGTGAGGGAGCATAGGATGGAAGAAGAGGGTGACCATAGTAGTTGTGAGGGGACAGGATCCAGGAGGCAGGTGGTGAGACGGGCTTCTGAGAAAACCTTAGTGACCTCTTCAGTAGTAGCGAGGTCAGAAGAGGAAAGTGTTGAGGAAGGTTTAGTATAAGGTCTGGTAAGTGGGATGGATGTCTGTGCAGTGGTGACACCCCTACGAATTGCGTCAATCTTGTTTTTGCAATCTCGTGAGCAGTGAGTGAGGTACTGGGTGGAGGTGGAGAAAGTAGAGAGTTAAAAGTAGAGAAGAGACGATGAGGACTGGATGACAAGGTATTAATAAGAGTGACAAAGTCTTCTTGTTTGGCAGCATGAAGGGAGGAATTGTATGTGAAGAAAGCAGATTTATATCGGGTGAATGCTTGCTGAGATTTGGTTTTACACCACAATCGCTCCAACGCACAACTATGTCACTTAAGATGTCTGGTGTGGTCAGTCTGCCACGGATGTAACGGTCGGGGCCTGATGCTTCGTGTTGTTAGAGGAGCAAGTGAGTCTAATGCGGATGAAAGTGAACTGTTGTAGACAGCAGTGGCCAGGTCAGGGCAGGACAGGGGAGAGATTCTGTCATAGAGTTGGTCAGTTGCAGAGTGGAAAGGAGCCGGGTTCAAGTTGTGAAGGTTTCTGCGGGTAATTGTTGGCTGCTTGGAGGGATAGGTGTTTGAAGACGAGGAGACTGTGAAGGTGATGAGATTGTGATCAGAGAGAGGAAAGGGGGTGTTTGTGAGGTTGTAGGGAGTGCAAAGATGGGAGAAAACAAGGTCCAATGTATTCCGATCAGAGTGAGTGGAGGATGGTATACATTGTGCTAATGTATTCCATGTCCACTGCCATCCCTCTGTCCAAGTATACCACGTCAACCGCCACCCCTCTGTCCCAGTATACCATGTCCACCGCCACCCCTCTGTCCCAGTATACCACGTCCACCGCCACCCCTCTGTCCAAGTATACCACATCCACCGCCACCCCTCTGTCCAAGTATACCACGTCCACCGCCACCCCTCTGTCCAAGTATATCACATCCTCTGCCACCCCTCTGTCCAAGTATACCACGTCCACCGCCACCCCTCTGTCCAAGTATACCACGTCCACCGCCACCCCTCTGTCCAAGGATTTTCTCACCTCCAAACTAACCTGTTTCATGATGGTTTAATCCCAGATCACTTCTACATGTTGTCTACAGAAAACATTTAAGCTTCCACTGATTACAGAATACTAATACTGTGAGTCCTGACCCTTATACTATATAACTTGTACATTACATACTCCTGACCCCTGCACTATATACTCTATGTTGTACATTACATACTCCTGACCCCTGCACTATATACTCTATATTGTACATTACATACTCCTGACCCCTGCACTATATACTCTATGTTGTACATTACATACTCCTGACCCCTGCACTATATACTCTATGTTGTACATTACATACTCCTGACCCCTGCACTATATACTCTATGTTGTACATTACATACTCCTGACCCCTGCACTATATACTCTATGTTGTACATTACATACTCCTGACCCCTGCACTATATACTCTATGTTGTACATTACATACTCCTGACCCCTGCACTATATACTGTATGTTGTACATTACATACTCCTGACCCCTGCACTATATACTCTATGTTGTACATTACATACTCCTGACCCCTGCACTATATACTCTATGTTGTACATTACATACTCCTGACCCCTGCACTATATACTGTATGTTGTACATTACATACTCCTGACCCCTGCACTAAATACTCCATGTTGTACATTACATACTCCTGACCCCTGCACTATATACTCTATGTTGTACATTCCATAGTCCTGACCCCTGCACTATATACTCTGTTGTACATTACATACTCCTGACTTCTGCTCTCCCCCTCCCCCCACTGCTATATATACACATAATATGGATTCTCTTTTGTTACACCCATTTCCTACCATCTGGACATTTTATATCGGATGATGTGATTGGAGCTCAGACTTTTACATGGTGATAATAACGTGATAACATCCTCCAACTTTGGACCCTTAAACAGAAAGTGATAATGAGGGAGGAGTCAATACCCCAATGATGGTGGTCTTCAGGATCAGTCCAGTCTTCATCTTGGTTGTTCTCCCCCCATCCTCACTCTCTGACCTCTGGTGGGGCTCAGCCCCGCTGTTCTTCATGACTAAATCATGGACTAAATAAGGAAGTGCAGTACTTCTTGTGTTGGGAAGATGGCGATAGAGGGGGTGGGGACCCTCGTCCTATAATCCCCTCATCACTGTCCCTCCTATAAAAGACAGTTCTGGTTGTTTCCTCACTCTCTGACTAAGGTCCATGAATAAAGAAATGACCTGGTAGGAGATCAGAGGAGCCATTTCCTAGTTCCCTTGAGGGTGGAATTGTAAGCTCCTCAGAGACCAAGCTGCCTGATGTGGGCGGAGTCCTGGTTTTGGGGAACCAATCAGCTTCTGTCTAGTAATCCTCTTTGTCTTTGTATTTTAGTCCATGGCCGGGAGATGAGGAAAACCTCCGAGGATTGTCTCACTTTGTCTCCAGACTGGAAAGTAGAAGATGAGGATATCACACAGTATAGTCCAGGAGAAAACCCGGCTCCCTCCAATGTCCATCCGGCACCAACCAGTGTAGATGGACCATCGGATTCCTCGTATCCTGAGGAACCTCAGACTGTGAGGGACCGGGCCGGCCTTCCAACAGGGAAGAGGTTCTCCTGTACTGAGTGCGGGAAGGGTTTCCTTTATAAATCCAATTTTAATGTTCATAAAAGATCTCACACGGGGGAGAAGCCGTATTCCTGTCCTGAGTGCGGGAAATGTTTTTCACGGAAGTCCAATCTTTACACACATCAGAGATCTCACACGGGGGAGAAGCCATATTTTTGTACTGAGTGCGGGAAATGTTTTTCAGGTCATTCTAATCTTTTCAGACATCAGAGATCTCACACGGGGGTGAAGCCATATTCCTGTCCTGTGTGTGGGAAATGTTTTGTAGAAAAATCAACACTTATCATACATCAGAGGTCTCACACAGGGGAGAAGCCATATTCATGCCCTGAGTGTGGGAAATGTTTTTCGAAGAAGTCCGATCTTTACACACACCAGAGATCTCACACAGGGGAAAAACCATTTTCCTGTTCGGAGTGTGGGAAATGTTTTTCGAGGAAGTCCATTCTTTACATACATCAAAGATCGCACACGGGGGAGAAGCCGTATTCCTGTCCTGAGTGCGGGAAGGGTTTATGGTGGAAATCAGAGCTTATTGTGCATAAAAGATCTCACACGGGGGAGAAGCCGTATTCCTGTCCTGAATGCGGGAAATGTTTCTGTTCTAAATCCAAACTTAATAGACATAAAAGATCTCACACGGGGGAAAAGCCGTATTCCTGTCCTGAGTGTGGGAAATGTTTTGTAGAAAAATCAACACTTATCATACATCAGAGGTCTCACACAGGGGAGAAGCCGTATTCCTGCCCTGAGTGTGGGAAATGTTTTTCGAAGAAGTCCGATCTTTACACACATCAGAGATCTCACACAGGGGAAAATCCATTTTCCTGTCCTGAGTGCGGGAAATGTTATTCAAGGAAGACCCATCTTTCCAGACATCAGAGATCTCACACGGGGGAAAAGCCATTTTCCTGTCCTGAGTGTGGGAAATGTTTCCCTTCTAAATTCCGTCTTAATGAGCACAAAAGATTTCACACTGGTGAAAAACCATATTCCTGTCCTGAGTGCGGGAAATGTTTTTCACAAAAGTCTAATCTTAAAACACATCAGAGATCTCACACAGGGGAGAAGCCGTATTCCTGTTCTGAATGCGGGAAATGTTTTTCACTGAAGTCCAGTCTTTATACACATCAGAGATCTCACACAGGGGAGAAGCTACATTCCTGTTCTGAGTGCGGGAAATGTTTTTCAAAGAAGTCCAGTCTTTACAGACATCAAAGATCTCACACAGGGGAGAAGCCGTATTCCTGTCCGGAGTGCAAGAAATGTTTTTCAAGGAAGTTCAGTCTTTACATACATCAAAGATCTCATACAGGGGAAAAGCCATTTTCCTGTCCAGAGTGCGGGAAATGTTTCTCTTCTAAATTCAATCTTAATGAGCACAAAAGATTTCACACTGGTGAAAAATGATATTCCTGTCCTGAGTGCGGGAAATGTTTTTCACAAAAGTCTAATCTTAAAATACACCAGAGATCTCACACGGGAGAGAAGCCGTATTCCTGTCCTGAGTGCGGGAAATGTTTTTCACAGAATTCCAGTCTTTATACACATCAGAGATCTCACACAGGGAGAAGCCATATTCCTGTCCTGAGTGTGGGAAATGTTTTTCAGTGAAGTCCAATCTTTCCAAACATAAAAGATCTCACACGGGGGAGAAGCCACTTTCCTGTCCTGAGTGCGGGAAATGTTTTTCAGTGAAGTCCAGTCTGCACAAACATCAGAAATCTCACACAGGGGAGAAGCCATATTCCTGTCCTGAGTGAGGGAAATGTTTCTCACTGAAGTCCTGTCTTCCTGTACATCAGGGCTCCCACACAACCCTGGAGGTGTATTAGTGCCTTGAGTGCGGGAAATGTCTTCTAGATGAATGTTGCTGGACATCCCAGCTCTCATGTGGGGAAGAAGCACACCCTGATATACACCTCAGATATACTCCATGGCTGATCTTCATCATGGAAGAAACAGTCCATAAGGAGATCAGAGGCCCCCAAAGACATGGATGAAGTGTGGGACGGGGTCGGCCATTGATGGCAGGAGAAGATGTTTTCAATGTATTTTCCATCAATGGAAGACATTCCAGCAGCTCAGATGTGATCCTAATAACATTGGTTCCCCCATTCACACAGGAGGAATGGACATGAACTCTCACTGAGGGAATTGCTATACAAACATTCTATGAATAGACCCCCAAATGTCAGGAGACGTTTCTATAAAGACGGGAAGTATGGAGCAGAGAAATGAAGAGACCTCCCAGCAATGTTATTACCAGGCTGCAGCTAGGGGGAGCTCTAATGTCACCCCAGCAGAGGGATCCCATCTAGCCCACATTAACCCTCTCACTGCCAGAGCTGTTTCTGCATGATTTTGCACACATGGGAAAATGCAGATTTTGGTCCTGAAGATGAGATAAACCCCCAAACATCTATTCTGTGACATCAGAGACCCTGGAGAATAAAATGGTGGTGATTGTTAAGGTGTTCCCCGTACACAGATTCCCCTTCATATCCGCCTTTATTTCCTCCTTTCCCCCATTTTCTATGTTGGGATCTTTTCTACAATACTTTGTTATAATAATGGAACACGTTGTGTATTGTATTGTACACCAATAATAATGACTCCGCCCCCACATTCCAGACAAGGGATCTTCCTGACCAATCAGATTTCTTCCTTTACTATTTCCTGATTTTTATGCTTCAATCTTGTTAAATGTAAAATTATAATAAAACATTTATTGAACAAAAACTATTGTGTGTGTCGGTGCAATGACGGCAAACTTCAATATAGAACATTGCTCCTCGGTGACACCTCACACCCTTCAATAACGGCGCAGAGTGCGGGGGTCAGCAGTATATCATATACAGCCCACCATACAGAGTGCAGAGGGGGGCTGTAGTGTGTCCCCCCTCCTGATCCATACCAGGCCACATGACCACAACATGGGGGTCACCTTACCAGGGGGGTCACCTTACCAGGGGGGATTCCCCCAGGCATAGCACCTTGTCACCTTGGCTGGTGGGTGTGGGGATCTGTGGGTGGGGGTCATATTGGATTCTGGTAACCCCCTTTAATAACAAGGGGCCCCCATATACCGTCCCCCAATGTGAATGAGTATGGGGTATATAGTACCCGACAATAGCACCAGCCCAATGACAGCTCCCTAAACTGTCATCATCTACATAAGTGAAGGGACAGGGATGGTGGGACCTTATTACCCAAATGTGACCAGTGACCATATTTGGTCAGTGATGTCACTGCTATCCCCGCCCCCTTCCTTACATGTCAGGGATTCCCAATGACATCACTGATTCCTGGGGGTGTGGCCGCTGTACCCATCCATGTCTTCCTCAGGCACCAGTGACAGCGGGAAGCTGTTATATATAGAATGGTAGAAATGTCTCTTCTATATGTGATGATCGGCTCCTGCAAAACACGGGACCGGAACAGGCAAAGTTTGGTTTGTACTGTCGTCTCATCCCTACTCTCCGACAACTAAACCCAGAGATCATCCCAAGTGGTCATTGTATTTGTCCCTTACATTGGTGACCAATGGGAGAAGGACCCCCTTATATCAGTGGTCAGTGTAGTGGTCCCTTACATTGGTGACCAATGGGAGAAGGACCCCCTTATATCAGTGGTCAGTGTAGTGGTCCCTTACATTGGTGACCAATGGGAGAAGGACCCCTTATATCAGTGGTCAGTGTAGTGATCCCTTACATTGGTGACCAATGGGAGAAGGACCCCCTTATATCAGTGGTCAGTCTAGTGGTCCCTTACATTGGTGACCAATGGGAGAAGGACCCTCTTATATCAGTGGTCAGTGTAGTGGTCCCTTACATTGGTGACCAATGGGAGAAGGACCCCCTTATATCAGTGGTCAGTGTAGTGGTCCCTTACATTGGTGACCAATGGGAGAAGGACCCCCTTATATCAGTGGTCAGTGTAGTGGTCCCTTACATTGGTGACCAATGGGAGAAGGACCCCTTATATCAGTGGTCAGTGTAGTGATCCCTTACATTGGTGACCAATGGGAGAAGGACCCCCTTATATCAGTGGTCAGTCTAGTGGTCCCTTACATTGGTGACCAATGGGAGAAGGACCCTCTTATATCAGTGGTCAGTGTAGTGGTCCCTTACATTGGTGACCAATGGGAGAAGGACCCCCTTATATCAGTGGTCAGTGTAGTGGTCCCTTACATTGGTGACCAATGGGAGAAGGACCCCCTTATATCAGTGGTCAGTGTAGTGGTCCCTTACATTGGTGACCAATGGGAGAAGGACCCCTTATGTCAGTGGTCAGTGTAGTGGTCCCTTACTTTGGTGACCAATGGGAGAAGGACCCTCTTATATCAGTGGTCAGTGTAGTGGTCCCTTACTTTGGTGACCGATGGAGAAGGACCCTCTTATATCAGTGGTCAGTGTAGTGGTCCCTTACTTTTGTGACCAATGGGAGAAGGACCCCATATCAGTGGTCAGTGGAGTGATCCCTTACATTGGTGACCAATGGGAGAAGGACCCCTTATATCAGTGGTCAGTGTAGTGGTCCCTTACATTAGTGACCAATGGGAAAATGATTCCCTTACATCAGTTGTCAGCATAGTGGTCCCTTACATTGGTGACCAATGGGAGAAGGACCCCTTATATAAGTGGTCAGTGCAATGGTCCCCTACATTGGTGACCAATGGGAGAAGGACCCCTTATGTCAGTGGCCAGTGTAGTGGTCCCTTACTTTGGTGACCAATGGGAGAAGGACCCTTTTATATAAGTGGTCAGTGTAGTGGTCCCTTACTTTGGTGACCAATGGGAGAAGGACCCCTTATATCAGTGGTCAGTGTAGTGGTCCCTTACATTGGTGACCAATGGGAGAAGGACCCCTTATATCAGTGGTCAGTGTTGTGGTCCCTTACATTAGTGACCAATGGGAAAAGGATTCCCTTACATCAGTTGTCAGCATAGTGGTCCCTTACATTGGTGACCAATGGGAGAAGGACCCCTTATATCAGTGGTCAATGCAATGGTCCCCTACATTGGTGACCAATGGGAGAAGGACCCCTTATGTCAGTGGTCAGTGTAGTGGTCCCTTACTTTGGTGACCAATGGGAGAAGGACCCTCTTATATCAGTGATCAGTGTAGTGGTCCCTTACATTGGTGACCGATGGGAGAAGGACCCTCTTATATCAGTGGTCAGTGTAGTGGTCCCTTACTTTGGTGACCAATGGGAGAAGGACCCTCTTATATCAGTGGTCAGTGTAGTGGTCCCTTACTTTGGTGACCAATGGGAGAAGGACCCTCTTATATCAGTGGTCAGTGTAGTGGTCCCTTACTTTGGTGACCAATGGGAGAAGGACCCTTTTATATCAGTGGTCAGTGTAGTGGTCCCTTACTTTGGTGACCGATGGGAGAAGGACCCTCTTATATCAGTGGTCAGTGTAGTGGTCCCTTACTTTGGTGACCAATGGGAGAAGGATCCCCCTTACATCAGAGGTTAAACTATTGGTTCTTTACATTAGGGACCAATGGGAGAATTCCCTTCTATCAGTGGTCAGAGCAGTGGTCCCTTACATTTGTGACTGATTGGAGAATTTCTGACTGATTGGAAGACCTCAGTTATGAGGAATGACTACAAACATGAAATGTATTCTCCTTGGAGATGAGATCCTTCAGAGGAGATATGATAATGATATAGAAATATATTTGTAACATAAATGTGGGAGTCGGGTAGTTCTGCCAGTAGTTGAGATGTGACGTGATCTGTAGAAGGATGTGATTGTAGATCTAGTTTCATTCCGTGTTATTAGAGATTCAGTATTCAGTAATCAGTCAGAGACATATGGTCACCAATTAGCATGTGAAAGGACAGAGCTGCTTCTAGGCCAGGAGAGACACCGAGATGCCAATAGAACTCATCCATGTAGACATGGATTTCTCACCTTCCTGAACCTGAAACAAGAGCTGTAGGCTGATCAGGTGAAGGCTCCAAAATGTCTGCCAGCTCTGATTTATACCAACAGATCAGAGGAATCTATTTCATCTCTCATAAAAGCTAAAATATTAGTTGCAGAGAGATGAAAATACTTCTGATTGGACACATTTTAAGCTCCATGTCCATATAAAACTGAATATGTATCCTCTGTAGAATCCCGGGGAAACACACAAAAATGGCACCTGATTGTGACAGCTGAACAGTGATTGGTACTGTCACGATCGGACTGATGTGCTGGTGTCAAAAATCCTATCTCTGACCCAACGATCAGAGTCATTCCTGGCCCATTGGATCCAGGTCACTTCAGAACACAGAACGTCCTGTAGGCTGATACAGAAACATCCCCCAGGGTTGATTGGTCAAGGGCTAAAGTCCCACCCACATTCAAATTTCAATAAATTGAGGAGCCTGAGATATGGACGGGGTGATTCCTATGGAACCAGTACAATTGGGGAATTGCGGACAATTCTGACATGCTTCTGTCACAGGATAAACCTCGATAAAGTTTATTTCTGTTTTTATCCCTTTTATTTTCCTAGTGAATAGCCAACTCTGTGGGTCTTCTTGTCTTTTTTGTAATTCCTTTTCTTTGTATATATTTTATGCACCGCTCACTTCCAGGATAATAAATCTAAAATTAATAAGTGACTTCTGTGTACTAAACTCGGGCTCATATCTCTGGAGAGATTGTTGTATTGTAGTGTCTATGTGCTCTGTCTAAGTTCATTGAAAATCTGTATGCAATTGTACTGTGTGTTGGCAGATTGCAGGCAGATTGTAAAGTAGCAGATCTGCTAAACGGAGATCTGTGTGTGTGGTGGCCCAGCAGACCACTCTGTGGACAAACTGTTGGGTGGTGGCAAGCTACCGTGTGTGGTGTGTCTGGTGTGGGGGTGTGTGGATAGTGGAAGAGTGATTAACATTGGGGTTCTAGCTTGTAGGATAGCTGGAGGAATCCTAGAGGGGTGTGCTATGTGCTAGATTGCTCCTCAGAGCCGTGAGCGTGTGTTCCATGACAGTGTCGTATTAATCTGGGGGTGTGCACTTCTGGGGCCTGGAGTGTTCTGATTGGACCACCAGTACCTGTGTCGTATTAATCTGGTGGTGTGAACTGCTGGGACCTGGAGGGTTCTGATTGGACCACCAGTACCTGTGTCGTATTATTCTGGTGGTGTGCACTTCTGGGGCCTGAAGTGTTCTGATTGGACCACCAGTACCTGTGTCGTATTAATCTGGTGGTGTAAACTACTCTGGACTGGAGTGTTCTGATTGGACCACCAGTACCTGTGTCGTATTAATTTGGTGGTGTAAACTGCTCTGGACTGGAGTGTCCTGATTGGACCACTGGTACCTGTTTCATATTAATCTGGAGGTGTGCACTACTGGGGCATGGAGAGTTCTGATTGGATCACATGTACCTGTGTCATATTAATCTGGTGGTGTGCACTACTGGGGCATGGAGAGTTCTGATTGGATCACAGGTACCTGTGTCATATTAATCTGGTGGTGTGAACTGCTGAGACCTGGAGTGTTCTGATTGGACCACCATATTAATCTGGGGGCCATGTGTTCCATCAGTGGAATGATTCTGGAAGGATGAGCTCCAGCTATGTATATGGGTGATGTCCAGGGGTGGTTATCATGCTTCCATGATCCTAAATGCTGAGCATGCCCAGTGCACTCCCTTCCCTAACAACACTGAGCTCAGCCGTGCTCCTATAGAAGAAAGCACACGTGTATGTGCGACATTTGAACACGGATATGAGATCAGTCCTGTGTTGCTGGATATAATATAGGCAGTGTGGGAATTTCCCATCTGGAATGGCCTACAGGTATGGCGGCTACATGAAGCAGCATTTTATAAAACTGCACAGTGTATGTCATCTACGTGGACCCCTTGTCTGCTCAGAGTATTCTACCCAAAAAGCAAGTACATCTTTAACCCCTTCCTGATACGGCATATACTCGGCCACAAGAAACTGGGTCATAACCACCTGCCCTCCGGAACATTTTATCCCCTTCCTGACCAGGCCATTTTTTGCTATACTGCACTGCGCTACATTAAAGGGTAATTGTGCACTAATGCAATGCAGTACCCAAACAAAATTCATATAATTTTTTTCCCACAAATAGAGATTTCTTTTGGCGGTATTTGATCACCTCTGGGTTTTTAATTTTTTGTGATATAAACAAAAAAATACCAAAAATTTAGAAAAATTATATTTTCTACTTTCTGTTATAAAAAAATCCAATACATTTAAATGTCTTCATAAATTAAGATTAAAGTGTATTATGCTGGATGGTAAAAGAAAAAATCTGAGTAAGTATATATTGGTTTCTGTAAAAGTTATAGAGTCTACAAACTATGGTACATATACCGGAATTTATGCAACTTTTACTTTCTGACTATCAGGTGCTAAAATGCCAGGGCAGTATGAACTCTCCCCAAATAACCCCTTTTTGGAAAGACACCCCAAGGAATTTGCTGAGATGCATGTTGTGTCCATGAAAGATTTAATTTTTTGGCACAAGTTTTTAAAAAAATTACAAAACACTTTTTTTTTTTTGTTTTGTTTACACAAAATTGTAATTTTAATAAGATCTTTCTCACACATGCCTTGGTTGTATGTGAAATTACACCCCAAAGCACATTCTGCTACTTCTGAGCATGGAGCTATCACTTGTGAGACTTTTCTATTGCCTAGCTGCATACAGAGGTCAAAAACCAATGACCCCCTTCAGGCTTTCAAGAGCTGGAATTTTCTCATGTCACTTCCTCACCACCTACCACAGTTTTGGAGGCCCTGAAATGGCAGGATAGTAGAAGCACCCCCCAAAAGACCCATTTTTGGAAAGTAAACACCCCAAGGTATTTGCTGAGAGGAATGAAGATTTTATTTTTTGCCACAAGTTTTTGGGACATTAAAAAAAAAAAAAAAAATTATATATATATATATGCACAGTTGTGTTCAAAATAATAGCAGTCAGACATCACTAACCGGATCAATCACTGTTTTTGGTGGAAATGATATTTCTACATGGCAAATAATTTCCTAGCAGGTGTAGTAGAGTAATAGAAATCCAACAGACCCCACAGTCATGACATGCATGCTGCTGATTCTGTGTCATTGAATCACTCATTGAGAGGCGTGTTCAATATAATAGCAGTGTGGAGTTCTATTAGTGAGGTCATTCATTCTTTGAAAAACAGGTGGCAATTATTGCCCTTATTTAAGGAAGGAAGGCAGCAAATGTTGCACATGCTGGTTACAGTGCATTTCTCTCTGAAATTCTGAGGAAAATGGGTCATTAGAGACATTGTTCAGAAGAACAGCGTACCTTGATTAAAAAGTTGATTGGAGAGGGGAAAACATATAAAGAAGTGCAGAAAATGATCGGCTGCTCAGCTAAAATGATCACAAATGCTTTAAAATGGCAACCAAAACCTGAAAAAAGTGGAAGAAAGCGAAAAACTACCACTGGAATGGATAGAAGAATAGCCAAAATGGCGCGGACTCAGCCAACAATCAGCTCCAGGAAGATGAAAGAAGGTGTGACGTTCCCTGTGAGGACTGTTACAATTAGAAGACGCCGATGTGAAGCCAAGCTATCTGCAAGAAGTCCCCGCAAAGTCCCACTGTTGGGAAAAAGACGTGTGCTGAAGAGGTTACAATCTGCCAAAGAGCACATTGACTGGCCTAAAGAGAAATGGCGCAACATTTTGTGGACTGATGAAAGTAAGATTGTTCTTTTTTTGGTCTAGTGGGCGGAGACAGTTTGTCAGACGACCCCCAAACACTGAATTCAAGCCACAGTACACTGTGAAGACCGTGAAGCATGGTGGTGCAAGCATCATGATATGGGGATGTTTCTCATACTACGGTGTTGGGCCTATTTATCGCATACCAGGGATCATGGATCAGTTTGAATACATCAGAATACTTGAAGAGGTCATGCTGCCTTATGCTGAAGAGGAAATGCCCTTGAAATGGGTGTTCCAACAAGACAACGACCCCAAACACACCAGTAAACGTGCAACATCTTGGTTCCAGACCAACAAGATGGCCGTTATGGAGTGGCCAGCCCAATCCCCGGATCTTCATCCAATAGAAAACTTGTGGGGTGACATCAAAAATGCCGTTTCTGAGGCAAAACCAAGAAATAGAGAAGAACTGTGGAATGTGGTCCAATCATCCTGGGCTGGAATACCTGATCACAGGGGCCAGAAGTTGGGTGACTCCATGCAACACAGATGTACAGCAGTTCTCAGAAACAGTGCGACTACAACCAAATATTCATGAAGTCATTCAAAGGAAAGCAAAATCTTCAAACATTTCTCAGTTTATATAGTGAATGTTTGAGTTTGTAAAGAAGAATACAAACACTGCCATTTTTTTGAACCGTCTAATATTCACTTTTCTTCCATCTTTTTAGAGGAACAACACAAATTTGATCTATTTTTCTTCATGTTGTGATTTGGAATAGAATGTGTTGTGTTCCCAATGCATTTGTGTGGATGGAAATAGAAGCTATTAGAGGGATTTTCAGCTTTATTCACTTTTTTTAACACACTGCTATTATTTTGAACACAACTGTATATACACACAAACAATATAGAAACATATTTGCACAAAGTTGTCACTTTAGTGAGATATTTCTCACACATGCCATGGGTATATGTGGAATTACACTCCAAAATACATTTTGCTACTTCTCCCGAGTATGGGAATATCACATGTGTAAGACCTTTTGGGAGCCTAGCTAGGTATGAGGGTCAAAAACTAATGACCACCTTCTGGCTTTCAAAGGCATAAATTTCTCATTTCACTTCCTCACTACCTATCACATGGCGCTGTTTACATCCAGCAAAACCGTAAGTGAATAAATGCTCATCACTTCTAGTTTCTTAGATCATGGAGAAGATCGGAGTCATACCGGTACATCGCCGGTCCTTGTTGGGCACCTATGCAATGTTCTTTTTTTCATACAGTATGTGGGCTGAACAATAACGAAAAAAAAATAACCTAACAGATTCCTCCATTCACATTGATCGATGTGGATGAAGAAATCTTTGGCAGAAAAAGGATGATATGCCCACCATTAGAATCTACCACCCTGCATCCACCCACTTCTAGTGTTGGGCATACATGCAATGTTCTTTTTTTCATTTAGCTCATTTTCATTTCATTCATCAATCAATGTGGATGGAGAAATCTTTCCCAGAAAAAAGTAAAAAAAAAAAATAGGTCCATGCATAGGCATGGTCCACCCACTGACTACCCCAGGCCCCTCATGCTTGGGCATACAGTACACATTTTCTTTTTTAACTGTGGATAAGAAATCTCCTCCTGCAGCACTGAAGGCACTGACCTCTGTATTCTGAGAGCAGCACCCTCCTGCTGTCAGAATACACACAATAAGCATGCTTTCTCCCCCTTTCTATGTCGGGTGGTAAAGAGCTGTTGGGGGATTCCCCTACTATTAGGCTGCACTGCACCACAGCAGCCAATTCCAAGATTTAATAAGTGTCTAAAAAGTGGCATCCTTGTATAGAAATGTCCTCATACAAATAGTACCCCTTCCAGGAGTAAGGGTGGCACCAAGCCCCATACTATCTTGCTCCCCATGTAGTCTGGACATTCGGGGGGCTCCACTTCACTGCTTTTCCCTCATAAACTCTAACATTGTATGTATAGCCTACCACCCTCTCACTGAGCTGATACATTTTGACCCCAGATCTGACACACTTACTGAGGAGATATTGCTTGAATACAAGGTGACCAGAAGAATTCATGAAGGACTCATCTAAGCAGATGTTTTGTGGGGGCGTATACACATCTGCACATTTTTGGGACCAATAGTTTACAAGGAGCCAACTTTTGTGGCTCTGATCATAGTCAGGGTCACCCCGAGGACGGCAGAGTATTGTCATTAACCACTTCCAGTCTGGACACTTTTACCCCCTTCCTGACCAGGGAGATTTTCAGCTTTCAGCGCTATCACACTTTGAATGACAATTGCGCGGTCATGCAACACTGTGCCCAAATGAATTTTTTACCATTTTTTTGAGACAGATAAAGCTTTATTTTTGTGGTATTTATTCACCGCTGAGATTTTTATTTTTTTCCTGTGTAAATGAAAATGTCCAAAAACTTTTATTAAATTTTGCAAATAAATAATATTTCATCATAAATCTTGGCCAAAATTTATTCCGTTATCTTTTTAGTAAAAAAAAAATCCAAATTAGTTTATAACAAAAAATTATAATTATTAAACATTTTTTTTTTACATTTTTATTTAATTTTTTATATTATTATTATTTATTTTTTTTTACATACTGTCACTCTAGCAGTACAGTGTCACCATGGTGACACTGTACTACATATGGGGGGTGATTAATATTTTTTTTTTCTACACTGATTGCTTTTACACCCATATAGGATGTAAAAGCAATCATTTCTCTTTCTCTCTGTCTGCAGTCTTGCAGTCATTGAGAAGTACTGAGTGAGCTGTTATTGGTCACTGCTTGTCACATGGTACAAGGCTGTTGTGAATAGCCCTGTACCATGTGATCTCTGTGATCATTCACAGATTTCACACGTAGTAGGCAATGATGTCACAAGTGACATCTTTCTTACTACTTTGCATGTGATCACTGATTGGCCAATCAGTGATCACATGATGAGGACTTCGTACAGAGGTCCTGCCCAATGACCGGTGTTTCTCTGTGTCTGGAGGACACAGCGGGCACCAGATCACGGTGCTGCACGCTCCCAGGGAGCGCTTACAAGCAGGAGGTGGGGAGGCTGTTTATAAATGGCCACCCAACCCTGCAGTGCCACCATCCGGCCGTTTATATAGAACGGCCGGTCTGGAAGTGGTTAAAATGTATAAAAAGCATTATATTCTCATATCTATGCCTGACCATTGCAACAGAGAACTCGAACATATGATGAGTCGGGTCTGTGGACCAATATGATCGCAATTCATTCTCTTTTATAATGCTCATGTTGAGGGTTAGGCCTCAAAATGTTAAACTCAGAAACCATAATACGTTTCCAATTGGATGGTCTGGCAAGGTACAAATTCAGGTTGGTGGCAATGTACTGATCAGCATAAAGATTGCTTTAGTCCGCAATGAAATTATACAGTTCGTCTGTGAAAAACAGCTATGAATAATTCAAGGGGAGTAGGGAAATTTGCTGTTTCCCCCTGAATTCCAGGTTGGTCAGCGCATGGGGGAAGTGTGGGTGCTGCAGAATTTGAGGACTGTCAATCAGGATCTGCAAACACACAATCCGGAAGGACACTATGGGCTCCATGGGCCTGTGTGCAAATTCTTGGTGGCTGCGGGATACTAGTGCTAGTCGCCTCACCAACTTGGACTGCTCTTCTGGGACTCACCACATCCTCATGAGATGCTGCAGTGCTGGTGTGCAAAAGGCCAAGATATACTAGGCTGCCGGTGCCCAGCAGCTCACAAAAAGGTAGTGCAATAGTTGTTCTGGCACTCTGCTGCATATGACAATAATCGTGCATTTTTAGCAGCTCAGCAACCTAGGCATGGAGTCGGGTACACCTGACCTTAGCAGGAACCTCTTCTCCATCATCTGAGCTATCTTTCAGGATGCCACTGCTTTCTACAGGTTTGTATTCTGATCCTGATTCTGACAGTGAGAACCCCCCTTCATTCTCCTCTGACATGCTCAGAATCCTGTAGGCCTCTTCACTAGTGTACTTTTCTTTGGACATTTTGGCCACTAAAGTTATAGGTATATAGTGCGACCCGCGGGAAAAAGAGCTCCTGGCTGTCAGGGACTGCTTGAACTACTACAAATAAAATTTACCTGCAAGTGCTAGCAGAGATCAGGCCTGATTCTGCTAATGCTGCGGTTTTGTGTGCAATGTATCAGAGGGGACAGTGATCTATTGACACTGCACTTGGGGGGGGCTGAATGCAAGTACTGGAGGGTATCAAGGCTGATCCTGCAAACGCTGCATTTTTGGGGACACTATACTATTGTGGATGCTAGTATAGTTCTGATCAAAGATACTGATCCCTTCAGACACTATACTAGCAATGGCAGTTATAGTGTGTCTGTGATAGTGGGTCAGGCAATCAGAGAGATAGCTGTGGATGGTGGTAATGTGGTGGACAATCTGATGCTATCTGGGAGGGACACTGATGCTATCTGACATCACCTGTGACACTAATACAGTAAAACAAAATCTGTAAACTGTACTAATGACACTGGTGACAGGGCAGTGAAAGGGTTAACTGGAGGGTGATGAAGGGGTTAAATGTGCTTGCCTAGGTGTTAGTAAGTGTAGGTGTGCTGTTTGTACTCACACAGGTCTGCTCTCTGGGGGGCTCCAGGAGAGAAGATCCGTGCAGTTTTGCCGTGTCTGTGTTTACATATATGGGGACACGGGCTGATCTGTGATTCGGTACAGGTGATCAGCAGGTCTAGGCCAAAAATCATTGGCCCGTACATGATAATCATCTTATGCTATACCGAATGACAGCACAGTGAGGGGCTCATACACGTACATGTATGTAATCTGGAGCAGCAGGGCTGCCCTAATGCAGTATAAGTGTGGTGGGCGATCTTGAACTGGATAAAGTGCATTTGTTTGCCGACGATCTTTTGCTAGTTTTTGTCCAACCCAACACCTCCCTGCCAGTCCTGTTCTCTGTACTCCATACATTTCCCTTTCCTCTATAAAACAGAATGATAGTTTCCTTGGCCCACCTCCTACCTGGATTATTTGGGCATTCATCTCCCTCGCTCGTACAACACACTCCATGAGGCCAACTACATCCCACTTTCAAATACCTGAAAGTCCTACTTCTGTCCTGGACTCATCTTCACCTCTCCTGGATAGAGAGAATCAGCGATGAAAAATTGACAATTTTACCAAAACTCCTTTACTTATGTAGCCCTACCCGCTAAAGTTTTGGGTCCCTCTATAGTCCTGCACAGCCAGGCAACACACATTTTCACATATACTTGCATGTAGGAGTCAGTTTTTGTGATTTTATTAGGGGATTGTAACTTGGATAGGGTAAGGGGTATACAGGAGGCCCAATGGAACTGCGGAAATGAGGACAACTTCCTGAACTACGCACAAGTCTTTACACAAAAAAAATCCTTTTCTTGTTAAGCTATCCAGCATCTTGTACCACCCTAGACTTCAGATGAATTCTCCTCCCATCCAGCTAATCTGGATTCCCTCTAGAGTGCTCCTTCCCCTATCTGGTCCAGGGGGTGCAGGTTTACTCACTTGGGCCTTCTCCTGTGCTGCTGGTGGGTCGGTGGCTGCTACCAGGCCTTCTAGCTGGGCAGCACCTTCCCTGCCTTACAGGTGGTCCTCTCTCATCAGGCCGGTAAAGTCCCAAGCTTTCCCTCTTCCAAGGTCCTTCTGCCTGGAGGTGAGCCCATCTGCCATCTGGGCCCCCTCCCAGACTCCTGCTCTCCAGCCTTATATCCTCCTCTTTCACCTGAACTCTGCCACTGGTGAGCAGGCTCAGTTACTCCTAAAGTATGTCCTGGTACCTTGCCAAGCCTCCTGTTGGGGATTTGCCAGGATCCTCTAAGAGTACAGACCAGCCACTCCTCACCTCCACCCACTGCTTCCAGATCTTTCTCCAAAGTTTTAGGGCAGGAGGAAGTTCCAGAAGGCTGATCTGCAGAGCCTTTAAGCCCTGACTCAGATTTGACCCACCTGGCTGTCACACCCAGGATGCTACTCAGCCCTCTATCTAACAATTAGAGCTAGAGCTCCCCTAAGCTGACTAGGAGGGTGCTACACTTATCTCATACTCTACCAATCCCCCTCCCCTCCTATACTATCAAATCTTTTTAAAATCAGGTCTTGCAATTCAAATGGACAAAAGGGCCACAAATCTCAAGCCATACTATGTTTATACATAAGAAACAAGGTTTGGGCTTGGAGGTTCCAGTTTGTAATAAATATTTCTTGGTGCCCAGATTACCCCACTAACCCCCCTTTACACCACAATACATGGCTCCTTATGGGCTGACTTAGAAGCATTGCTCTGTTCTCAAACTTCTCACCATTCACTCCCATGGCTTCCTCCAAAATCTAGACCTACATCTATCAGCCTCTTGATGGGTCACACACTCTGCACCAGGAACTCTAATAAATATTCCAGCAACTTCATATCACCTCACTTGCCTCTCCTTATCCTAATATTTCCTCAGGGTTTAGAGTCTCATCACATTTCACAGAAATGTATGAAAAATACCAACACCTCACCCACTCAACTTTTTTGTTTCCTACAAATTAAACACTGGTTGACCACCATAATTACTAACAAAGATCTTTCCTTGTTTGAACATATTGTATCTGCTACTGCACTCCTCTTTCCTCCAAACTTATCTCAATTATCTATTCCCAACTGAACGACCTTAAAAGTCCTAGAGGTCACATTTATGTCCATAAGGGGGAACATGACCTTAGAGACACGGAAGACTGGATTCAGATTTGGATCAGGATAAGCTCCTGCCCTATCAACATGCTTACTCTTCATTCAGGCATTAAATGCGTTTCCAGGTGGTCTATGTCCCAACCCATTTAGCACACTGTCACGGATAAAAAACGCACACCCACGGCGACTAGCTAACCGAGGCGTGGTCTATCCGGGAATGAGGGGAACTTACTATGAACATATAAGACTGGCCGTGATACACTTTCACAGCCTGCACTACCTCTGGACACCACTAGAGGGGGACTTCACTCCAATCTAGCTGGCTGACCACACACAGGCAGAGACGAATCTTATATACAATCTGGTTCACTCTAAGGTTTGAGGAGCAGCTTAGCAATCACCCACCCTTCTAGGATTCCTCCAGCTATCCTACAGCTGAGTGTCGTTAGGAGGAAGTGGGCGTGGTGCTGCACAGACAGTGTGTGGTGTATGCTGTGTGAGGTCCTGCTAGGCCTCAGTCTGAGCCAGGGACTACATTTCTGGCACTACCCAGGAGAGGATGGCCGAGCCTGGCCATGATCCAGGAGGAGGGACCCCTGGGGCTCCTAGTACCGGTCCTGACATGCCAGCTATTGAGGACCTGGGAAAAGGCCCTAAAGGAGGGGAATCGTATGCGGATTATCGGGGCCGTGTGGCCGCCCATGTGGCAAGGATCGGCAAGGAGGAAGACAAGCTGCTCAGAATGAAAAATGACCTCAGGAAGTTCAAGTCATCTTATGATCGTGTGTGGAGCACGAAGCGGCAAGCTATGAAGCCTGAGCTGGAGCGTATGGAGCAGGCAGTGCGCCAGCAATGTGATCTAATGGAGACCCTTAAAGCATCCAGCGGTTTCATGCGGGAGAAATACATGAATGAGGAGCGTTTCAGGCAGGCCCGTGACAGATCCCTAGCGGTCGCGAGGGGCCAGATCGGAGAGGCGGTGTCATCCGGGGACCTGTCAGACCCCCCAGGTGAGGTTGGAGAAAGCAACAAAGTTACTTCTCAGCGTGCTGGAGAATGTTTGAAAGTGGAGGGTGAGTCGGAACCCATCCCCCCTCAGCAACAGCGGCTAGATTGGGGATCCCAGGTGGAGCAGGAGGAGGAGGTTGGTGCCATGGAATTTGTGACTGCATTAGAGTCCCCCCTGCACGGACGGCAGTTCGCATTTTCAACTGATGACACTGGTGATGAGGCAGACAAGTGCCCTAGGCCACTGAAGCCAAAAAAGACTGAGAAATCGGTTTTTGTAAAGCGGGAAAAACTTCCCAGCAAGCTGGAAAACAGTTGCAAATCGCAGGAGGGGAAGGTGGTGAAGCCGCAGTTGAAAGCCTCTCCAGCTGCGGGGACTGTAAGTGATGTGTCGGACACTTGTGTGGTTGTGTGTGACAAATCTGCAGCAAATGCAAATATTGATATTATGGGTGCTTCATGTGAGGCCAATTTGGTTGGTGCAGTGTCTGCTGCGGCCAGTATAGCCCCATCCCCAGCTGCAGGCCCAGTCTCCGCCCCAGCTCCAGGCCCAGTCTCAGCTCCAGGCTCAGTCTCAGCCCCAGTCTCAGCCCCAGCTGCAGGCCCGGTCTCAGCCCCAGCTGCAGGCCCAGTCTCCGCTCCAGGCCCAGTCTCAGCTCCAGGCTCAGTCTCAGCCCCAGTCTCAGCCCCAGCTGCAGGCCCGGTCTCAGCCCCAGCTGCAGGCCCGGTCTCAGCCCCAGCTGCAGGCCCGGTCTCAGCCCCAGCTGCAGGCCCGGTTTCAGCCCCGGTTGCCAAGGGAGCCCTGAGCTATTCAGCGGCTTTAAAAAATAGACAGGGGGTGGCAAGACCACCAGAGGGTCAGGCAGGGGGATCACCCCTAACTATAAAAAGAAGAAACGTTGTCCAGCTAAAATGGGAAGGAGGAAGCACCCCCCCAAATAGAAGAGATGTTGTTGACAGAATTCTGGATATGGGCTTCAAGGCAGTAGACATATTTGCTTTTATAGCCCCGGTGGGGACCGGCGAGTATGACGTGTCATTTGTGAAGCCGGAGTGCCTAGACTTGTTCTGGCAAAAATATGAAAATGAGTGGAAGGGGACCCCCAGGTGGGAGGGCCTGGCACCAAAAGTTATTTCTAGGCAGCCCCTTGTCAAAAATGTTACAGTCCTGGTCAGGAATGAGTCGATCCCCTCGGCGGATATTATTGTATGGCTAAATCGGTTTGGGGAAGTGTTAGCACCCCTTAGGAAAATCTTGGACGATCGTGGGATCTGGACTGGGGGATGGTCGGCGACCGTAAGGCTGCAGGTGGAGAATAACATGGTGAAGCATCTCCCATCTTCGACCTTCCTTGGGAAGGATAGACTAATAGTCTTTTACGCTGGTCAGCCGAAAGTCTGCCACCGGTGTGGCAACAAGGGGCACTTCGCCTCAAGTTGTGAGGTCCTGAAGTGCTCATTATGCCAGGGTATTGGTCACGTAGCTCGTGACTGTAATCAAATTCGGTGTAACCTCTGTCAGGTATTGGGGCATTCCTACAACCAATGCCCTGAAGCATTACATAATTTATCTGATATTGCTGAGGAGTTGGCCAGGATGGATGCAGAGGAGGCGGGTGCAGGCCCAGCTCCTGATGGGGCAACTGCTCCAGATGCCCTGGTGCCAGGTGCACCCTGTGTAACCCCTAGTGTGCCTGTAACCCCCCCTGTTGTGGTGTCTTCCCCCGTCTCTGTATCCTCCCAGGTGTTGTCTGCCCCTCCTCGTGTGCCCCCCCCTGTTAGTTCCAAGTTGGGTGAGGCGGCTAAGGGGGCAGGGGTGTGTAAGCTATTTGTGGTCCCCCCGCCAGTTTTGCTCCCGCAGCGTCGCAGAGGTCGGACAGGGGGCTCGGCGGCATCTAAGGGTCAGGTAAAGGCTGGGCAGGAGAGCTTAGTCCCTGGGAAGGATGGAACATCTAAGGAGAATAAGGAGGGTGTGTGGTCTTTGGTGGGGAAGGGAGGTAGAAATAGGGCAGTGCTGTCCCCTTCTTCTTCAGTTTCCTCACTGGAGGTTGAGGTTATATCTCTTGAAAATAAGTTTGGGGTTCTTTCAGGGGAAGAGGGAGACACTGGAGAGTCTCTGTCCCCCATGGAGGAGGAAGAGGCTGGAGGGTCCCTTAAAAGGACTAGACCCCCAGCTAAAGCTGAGAAAACCAAAGTTAAGAAACGCTCATCTCAACTACCTTAATGGCAGTTCCCGCTCCGATAAAGGTGGCAACCATTAATGTTGCCAGCATAAAGTCTGTAAGTGCAAGAAGTACGGCCTTATTTTTGCTCAGCAGTATTGGAGCTGACATTTTATTTTTGCAGGAGACCAGGCTTACCAGCCTAGCTGACGTCCATCTAGCAAAAAGGGAGTGGAGGTGTGGTCCTTCCTTTTGGTCTCTTGCGGCTGAGCCTTACAGCGGAGTTGCGGTACTTTTTTCCGGCATGGTAACGTGTCGGCGGGTCATTGAGGTGGAGATTGGAAGGTGTATGGTCTTGGACGTCCTTGTGAAGGGGCAGGAGCTAAGGCTCATTAACATCTATGGTCCCCAGTCTACGTGGGGTAGGAAATGCCTCTTTACAAAGATTAAGCCTTTCCTTTTTACGTCCCGGCAAGTTGTCTTTGGAGGAGACTTTAATACTGTCACTAGGCTTAAGGACAGGAAGGGCTCCATTGACAGGCTGGAGTATGACAGCGTTTTTTTAAATGCGATAGTTAGGGAAGCAGGTCTGGAGGACGCCTTAATTAAGCGCAGCCCAGACAGCACGGGATTCACGTTTAGGCGAGGTAGAAGTGAGAGTAGAATAGATAGGTTTTTTTTAAAGGGGGACTCCGCTTTCTCGGCACCTGAGTGTCAGGCGGTGGAGTTTTCCGACCACCTTTTGTTAACTGTGATTTTGAATGCCTCAGATACACCGCTGAAGGGAAGGGGTGTCTGGAGGATGAATTCGTCTCTGCTGGAGGACGAAGAGGTGAGACGATCCTTTGAGGAGTTTCTTCGGGCTCAGGAGACCATCCTGGATTTCTGCGGCAGTAAGTCGGAATGGTGGGAGCTTACCAAAGTGCGGATTGGCAGGTTTTTCAAGGCCCTAGGTAAGAGGAAACAACTTGAGAAATACATTGCCTATCAGCAGTTACGGAGAAAGCTTGACCGCCTTGTCTCAGAGGGTGGAGATTCTGGGGCAATCTCAGAGGTTAAGCTTCTCTTGAAGAAGTATCAGTATGATCGGCATGCCTCTTTGGTTCTGGAGAGGGACTACGGGAAGTACCATTCACCCGACCCTTACCAGAATTGTAAACGGAGCATAGCAATTAAGACGATCAGCGGCCTGAGGGATAGTACAGGATCCCTGACGAAATCCAGGTCAGGGATCTTGGAGGTTTCAAGGGCTTTTTTTGAGGATCTTTTGAAAGAGAAGCACCTTGACCGGGCAGGGATGTCAAGCTTCCTGGACTCTACACCAGGTTTGGAGAATAACACCCCGCCCACAAGTTTGACAAGTGAGATCACAGCTGAAGAGGTTGCCAAAGCGATAGACAGTCTGGCCATTAAAAAGACACCGGGGCCAGATGGGTTGACAGCGGAGTTTTTTAAGACTTTTAAATCTAGCTTGGCACCTCACCTAGCGGAGGTGTTTAACTGCTGTCTGGATGAAGGTTCGCTCCCTCCCTCCATGAGGAAGTCAGCTGTGATCTTGCTGTCAAAAGGTAAGGACCCTACGATGATTGAGAATTGGCGCCCCATTAGCCTGCTCAATGTCGATAGAAAGATCCTGGCCAAGATCCTTTTCTGGCGCTTGTCGTCAGTGGCAGACGGTCTACTTTCGCAGCAGCAGCACTGTTCGGTCCAGGGCAGGAGTACTTTTTCAGCGGTGTTAGCTGTCCGGGAGGCTCTGGAGCGGTGCAGGGCTGATGGCTGTGGGAAGTACTTGCTGGCATTGGATCAAGCTAAGGCTTTTGATCGGGTCGACCACAAGTACCTCTGGCATCTCCTTGACAGGTATGGCCTGGAGGGGAGGTTCATTGGATGGCTTCAGGCTTTGTACGGAGGGGCTGAGAGCTTCATGTTGATCAATGGTTGGATTGGGCGGCCCTTTGAGGTCGGCTCGGGGGTGCGCCAGGGGTGTCCGCTGAGCCCTCTGCTCTATGCCTTTGCCATCGACCCCTTCATTAGAAGGCTAGATGGCGGGGTGTTGGGCGGGGTGCCGGTGGGCACTACTGGTGAGCCACCTTTGAGGGTCGTGGCTTATGCCGATGATGTATCTGTATTCATCTCTGGGACCGGTGAGGCGCAGGAGGTGGTCTCGGTGATGGAGCAGTATGCAGAGGCATCAGGCTCCAAGATTAATCATGACAAGTGTGAAGTTTTCTGGATGGGCAGGGAAGGTGAAGGCTTCGAGCTTCCGGATGCCTTCCCTGAGCCCCGACAGAAGGTAAAAGTGCTAGGCATCGAATTTGGCCCTGACGACTACAGCAAAACAAATTGGGAGTCCAGGTTGGCAGATGCTGATGTTAAAGTGAGATGCTGGAAGGGGTGGCGGCTGTCCCTAAGGGAAAGGGTTGACCTAATCAAGACTTACTTGGTCCCTGTTTTCTTATACGTCAGTTTCGTTTGTCTCTTGCCGGAGTCTCTCTACACGAGGGTTTACAGCTGCTTCTTCCAGCTATTATGGGGGAACAGACTGAACCTTGTGAGGCGGGATGTGACTTATCGATCCAGGCGGGAGGGTGGCCTAGGTATGGTCAACCCAGTTGTTTTCTTCTCTCTGATGTTTATTAAACATAATCTTGGTAGCATGTTAAAAGAGAGACCGCCTGCATGGGTAGGCCTTTTCCAAGTCTGGTTTAAGCCTTTTCTGAACTGCTGGGATAGAGGCGGGCCAGTGAGAAGCTTGAGAGTCAGGCATGGTAAGCTCCCGGCTTATGTCGCTCCGTGCTTGAAGATACTGAGGCGGTGGTGTGTGACTGCGGAAGAGGTGAGATCACTCCCTGGGAGACTCCTGAGGGAGAGGGTCGTGGCCTCTGCGTTTCATGCACCATTGGCCTTGAAGGATTGCCCGGGCCATATTTTGCGGGAGGGGCTACGTTTGATAAATATGGAAAGGATTCCCTTGAAGTTTAGGGACCAGGCCTGGCTTGCGTTCCACGGCAGGCTCTATGTGAGGGGAAACCTGAAGTACCGTTCTCTGGATAACCGTGGTTGTCCGAGGACGGAGTGTGGGGGTGAGGTGGAATCTATGGACCACTTCTTGCTTCAGTGTCCCTTCAACATAGAGGTGTATAAAGAGGTGGGGAGGGCTCTAGACATCCCCTTCCTACACTGCATGTCTTATGCAGAGTGGGTATATGGGGCATTGGAAAGTCATACTGGTTTTGATTTGAACACTCTTTTTCTAGTTTGTCTAGTGACCCGTTACTACACATGGAATGCACGGTGTCAGGTTTCCATTCGGCAGAAAGTCCTTCCTGTTCAGGTGGTGGTGTGTGACATCCTTGGTGAGGTTGGGAAGATTCGGGGTCTAGAGAAAGACAGGTTGCGGCAGAGGACCTGGATAGAGGCGTGGAGGAACATCAGGCCTGTAGCTGCAATCTGTTGATCTCTTGGTGAGGTTGCTTTCCTGTTTTTCCTCTTCATTCACTCCCCTAGATTTTGCTAAGAAGTCTTTTTGAAGAAAGGCTATGTGTACCTGAAGGTCTAGGTTCCTTAGCTTTGGTTGAGTAGACAAGTAGTGTTTTTTTTTAAAGCCATAAAGGCTGTTGTTGTTTAGAGGAAGTTGCTTCCCCTACAAGTGGAGGATGAATTTAATGCTTGATAAGTAGGCCATAAAGGTCTTGGTGATGTTTTTTTACTTTTTTTTTTCTGCTTCTTACCTGCCCAGTTAGTAAAGCCATACAGGCCGTTATTATTCAGTAGAAAGCATATATCTGATTTAGGGAGATGTGTCCTGTTCTTGTTTTTGTTTATGTTTCCAGTTTATTGAATACTGTATGTATTTATTTATTTTTTGTATTTTTGTATAAAATGAAAGCTGGTTGCAAGATTTTATTTCAATAAAATATTTCCAGCTATCCTACAAGCTAGAACCCCGGTGTTAATCACTCTTCCACTGTCCACACACCCCCACAGCAGACAAACCACACACGGTGGCTTGCCACCACCTAACAGTTTGTCCGCAGACTGGTCTGCTGGGTCACCACACACCCACAGATCTCCTTCTGGCAGATCTGCTACTTTACAATCTTCATGCAATCTGTCAACACGCAGTACAATTGCATACAGATTGGCAATGAACTTAGACTGAGCACATAGACACTACAATACAACAATCTCTCCAGAGGTATGAGCCCTGTGGTTATCGTTCAGAAATTACATTCATTTTAAAATTGAATGTTAAAAGTGAAAGATAATTTTCAAACGACATTCGTCCATTCATTGAATGTTCAAAGAATATTCGTATCACTTTTCTTAAGAATATTCTCATCCAAAAATCTACACATGTATGGTCAGCTTTAGACTGAGCACATAGACACTACAATACAACAATCTCTCCGGAGATATGAGCCCGAGCTTAGTGCACAGAAGTCACTTGTTCAATTTATGATTTAATATCCTAAAAGCGGGCAGTGCATAAAATATATACAAAGAAAAAAGTTACAGAAAATACAAAAAGACACACAATTGGCTATTCACTATGAGATAAAAAGGAGATAAAAACAGAAATATAACTTTTACCAAGATTTATCCTGCGAATGGAGCAAGTCAGAGAAAGTCCGCGATTCGCCAGTCATATGGAACCGACTCCGTACGAATCGCACCGTCCATATCTCAGGGACCTCAATTTATTGAAATATGGATGTGGGTGGGATTTTATCCCTTGGCCAATCAGCCCTGGGGGGTGTCCTTGTACCAGCCCACAGGACATTCTGTGTTCTGAAGTGTCCATAGCTGAGTGGGCCAGGAACAGTTCCAGTGGCTGAGTCAAGGATAGAGTTCCCAACACCAGCGTATCAGTCCAATCATGACAGTACCAATCATTGTTCAACTGTCGCAATCAGGTGCCATATATTTGTTTTGTGTGTTTCTCCGGGATTCTACAGAGGCTACAAATACATTTTTACATGGACATGGAGCCTAAAATGTGTCCAATCAGAAGGAAGTGTTTCCATCTCTCTGCAACTAATATTTTAGCTTTTATGAGAGAGGAAATAGATTCCTCTGATCTGTGGATATAAATCAGAGCTGGCAGACCTTTCAGAGCCACTCCTGGTCTCCTGCTGGTTGGCTATGGCTAGAGCTCTTCTTTTAGAATTCAAGGTGAGAAATCCATGTCCACCCCGATGTGAAAGTTGTATTGGCATCTCGGTGTCACTCCTGGCCTAGAAGCTGCTCTGTCCTTTCACATGCTAATTGAAGAACATGTCTCTGACTGACTACTGAATCTCTAATAACACGGAATGAAACTAGATCTACAATCACATCCTTCTAAAGATCACATCTCAGCTACTGGCAGAACTACCCGACTCCCACATTTATGTTACAATGTTCCTGGCCACTGAACCCTTTTTGCTGAGCCGTATATGACATCCTCCTGACCAATGACCACTGAAATCTAAATGCTGGGCTGTAAAAGACCTGATCTTCCCAATGTACATTGTACCATGAGCTGCATATGACATACTACTTCTGACCGCTTCACGCTGTATGAGGGCTGTATATCATATACTCCTGACCCCTGCACTCTGTACTGTATATGAAATACTCCTGACCCCTGCACTCTGTACTGTATATGAAATACTCCTGACCACTGCATGCTGTACTGTATATGAAATACTCCTGACCACTGCACTCTGTACTGTATATGAAATACTCCTGACCACTGCACTCTGTACTGTATATGAAATACTCCTGACCTCTGCATGCTGTACTGTATATGAAATACTCCTGACCCCTGCACTCTGTACTGTATATGAAATACTCCTGACCACTACATTCTGTACTCTGAGATGTCAATCATATACTCCTGTCAAGAATCCCACACCCTCCCTAACATCACTGTGCACCCCCTTTGGAGGCAGAACTGGAAAGCAGAGAGTGCAGGGTCTGGAGAAGGACCAGAGGAGGAGTGGAGTCAGTTACCAGAGTCTGCTGAATGCTGAGATGGGGGAAGGCAGAGATGAGGGGGTGCTGCAGCTGCACTTGGTTCACAAGCTGTATATAATAGACTCCTGACCCCTGCAC
Organism: Staurois parvus; assembly: GCF_062004578.1. NCBI lineage: Eukaryota > Metazoa > Chordata > Amphibia > Anura > Ranidae > Staurois > Staurois parvus. The sequence goes on from NW_028319004.1 coordinate 44,816, forward strand.
TCTGTACTGTATATAATAGTCTCCTGACCCCTGCACTCTGGGCCATTATTCATGATTAACAGTAAACTGATGACCTGTAAAGGCTTTCGAAGTCACCTATGAGTCATTTTTGGATACCAAAGATTTTCATCATTGCAGCCACACAATTGTTTTGTTACTGTTTATTATATTTTTACTTTAACAAGACTGTAGTCATAAAACGAAGGAAATAGTAAAGCTGGAAATCTGATTGGTCAGGAAGCCTCTAACAGCATGAAGAGTTGATCATCCAAGGGGGGGCTCTAAAACACCCCAACTGAGCCTAAATACAAGTACAATAAGTAACCATATTCATTACTTCTACTATTTTGTTCTTCCTGGGTATTCCCATTTGGGGAAATGTGGGTATAAACCATCTGAAGCAAGATTTTCTCTCTATACCCTTCCCCCCCTCCTCAGATCCCCTCCTCCCTCCTCTTTCCCCCCAATCCACCCCATCCCTCCCATTCTTACCTAACCCTTGGTCCCATTCTAGCCCTGGAATCAGTTGTGGTACATTACCTCTCGATTCCTTGCCTGAATGTATATCAGGGTGTGCTTCTTCCCCACATGAGAGCTGGGATGTCCAGCAACATTCATATAGAAGACTTTTCACACTCAAGACACAAATATACCTCGAGAGTTTTGCGGGACCCCTGATGTACAGGAAGACAGGACTTCAGTGAGGGACAATTCCCTCACTCAGGCAGGAAAGTGGCTTCTCCCCCGTGTGAGATCTCTGATGTTTGTAAAGACTGGACTTCCATGAAAAACATTTCCCGCACTCAGGACAGGAATATGGCATCTCCCCCGTGTGACATCTCTGATGTGTGTAAAGATTGAACTTTTGTGAAAAACATTTCCCGCACTCAAGACAGAAATAAGGCTTCTCCCCCGTGTGAGATCTTTGATGTGTGTAAAGCATAGACTTCTGTGTAAAACATTTCCCGCACTCAAGACAGGAAAAAGGTTTCACCCCTGTGTGAGATCTCTGATGTGTATAAAAATGTGACTTGTGTGAAAAACATTTCCCACACATAGGACAGGAAAATGGCTTCTCCCCTGTGTGAGATCTCTGATGTGTATAAAAATGTGACTTATGTGAAAAACATTTCCCGCACTCAGGACAGGAAAATGGCTTCTCGCCTGTGTGCAATCTCTGATGTGCAGAAAGATTGGACTTGTCTGAAAAGCATTTCCCGCACACAGTACAAGAATACGGCTTCTCCCCCGTGTGAGATCTTTTATGCAAATTAAGTTTGGATTTAGAACGGAAATCTTTTCCGCACTCAGGACAGGAGAAGCTCTTCCCTGTTGGAAGGTCGGCCCTGTCCCGCACAGTCTGAGGTTCCTCAGGATACGAGGAATCCGGTGGTCCATCTACACTGGGTGGTGCCGGATGGACATTGGAGGGAGCCGGGTTTTCTCCTGGACTATACTGTGTGATGTCCTCATCTTCTACTTTCCAGTCTGGAGACAAAGTGAGACAATCCTCGGAGGTTTTCCTCATCTCCCGGCCATGGACTAAAATACAAAGACAAAGAGGATTACTAGACAGGAGCTGATTGGTTCCCCCAAACCAGGACTCCGCCCACATCAGGCAGCTTGGTCTCTGAGGAGCTTACAATTCCACCCTCAAGGGAACTAGGAAATGGCTCCTCTGATCTCCTACCAGGTCATTTCTTTATTCATGGACCTTAGTCAGAGAGTGAGGAAACAACCAGAACTGTCTTTTATAGGAGGGACAGTGATGAGGGGATTATAGGACGAGGGTCCCCACCCCCTCTATCACACATCGCCATCTTCCCAACACAAGACGTACTGCACTTCCTTATTTACTCCATGATTTAGTCATGAAGAACAGCGGGGCTGAGCCCCACCAGGGGTCAGAGAGTGAGGATGGGGGGAGAACAACCAAGATGAAGACTGGACTGATCCTGAAGACCACCATCATTGGGGTATTGACTCCTCCCTCATTATCACTTTCTGTTTAAGGGTCCAAAGTTGGAGGATGTTATCACATTATTATCACCATGTAAAACTCTGTGCTCCAATCACATCATCCGATATAAAATGTCCAGCTGGGAGGAAATGGGTGTAACAGACTATGTAATGTACAACATATAGTGTAAGATACAATAGATAGGACTATATAGTATCAGAATTGTGTAATGTACAATATAGAGTATATAGTGCAGGGGTCAGGACTATGTAATGTATAATATAAATGTTTACTGTAGACAAGTTGCAGAGATCCCACACCGCTGCCTCCCATCTCCTGAGACTGCACTCAGTGACTTGGGTCTGAGACATTACAGACATATCCCTCCACCCGGCACAGCCAGCAGAACACAGAGCAAGGAACCCTGGGAGAATTGTTCTGTCAGAGATCTTACTAGACCCGGGAATGGGGAAGAAGACGCAAAGCACATAACCCAGGTCAATCAACATTTTTCTGCCAGCTGAACCCCAGAACCTCCATAAATCCAGTCTAGAGACATAAATTGTGTCTGCAGCACAGAGAAGGAAGATTATCCGAGAGAAATCCAGGAATACAGGACGGGGAACACAGCTCAGGAAAGTGACCAGGGGATTACAGGCTGATATCACCCAGTCCCCGCCCTACTCTGGACCAATCAGTGAGCAGTATGGGTGGAGGAATGGATTTAGTGTTCATGACCCACCTGTGCTGATCTCTGTAGGAGTGTCCTCCTCTATAAATGTCCCCGTTATTCCATCCTCCTCCATAGACTGCTGATCATCCCTCACATACGCCTCTTCTTCTTCTGCTTTCACCTCAACTTTTATATCTATCAGATCTTCACTCTAAACCAAGAGAATAATAGAAGAGTTCATCTGTAAAACATAAACTCCAATATTGTGACATCACATAAAAAAAATCACTTCTGTGAGTCCATATTCTAGATTCTCCATCCCACCAACCTTGTAACAGTGAGGGATGGTGTGACCTTCCTGTGTGGAATCCCGGGAATACAGAGGATGGGGACATCTCTCTGGGGGGTTCCTGGTATTAGGTGGCTCCATCATATCCTTGTGTCCTTCTGAAAACTCCTCCATCACTCCATACTCCTCATCCTCCTCTTTAAATTCTTCCTTAACAATAATATTATAATCCCCGAGGTTTCCACTCTGAATATATAATAAAAATGCCATCAATGGTAACAATGCAGATAATGTACAGATCCTAATGATACTATCAGTGATTGTTCCTCATCTACCTGATGATGGTGAGGGATGGTGTGACCTTCCTGTGTGGAATCGCGGGAATACAGAGGACGGGGACATCTCTCTGGTGGGTTCCCATGAGTGGATCCATCTGTAGGAAACACACACACTGACTGAATCCATTGTTTCTATGTGTTTATCAGATGATGGGGGATCTAGGTGGATCCTCCGTACTGCTCTCTCCTTTACAATAAAGTCTCCTCTTACCCGGTGATGTGAGGGGCGGCTGATTGTCCATCATGACGTCCTTGTAGAGATCCTTGTGTCCTTCTAAATACTCCCACTCCTCCATGGAGAAATAGACAGTGACACCCTGACACCTTATAGGAACCTGACACACACAATGATACAGTCACCATCCAGACACATCCCTTGTCTGTTACTGGAGAATGTCCCAGAATTCCCGGCACCGCTCACCTCTCCTGTCAGCAGCTCAGTGATCTCTCTGGTGACTTCTAGAATCTTCTTCTTCTTTCTCTCTTCTATCAGGGAGGGAGGTGGAGGCAATGTGATGTCATATGATCTCCAGACTTCACAGGAGGAAAACTCTACATCTGAACACAAATAGTCACATCAAATGATATTCCCAGAATCCTCCTCACCTCTCCATTCAGGTCTCCATTTTATTAAAGCCCCACTTCAGGCTGAGGTATAATTCCCCCCACAGGACCCCCACACTACGCAGGGTATAGGCTTGTTGCAGCATTCTGATGTCATTACATACAACGCAGGACCAACAGTCCCACTTTACATGTGAGGATACCAAGGGGCCCCACATCCTAAGAGCATCAGGGAAAAAGCAAGATGGAGGGACATTGGGGGGAGGAGCTGTGAGGTCAGTGTGATGTCATAGGATTCTCTGACTCTGGATGGAGGGACATTAGGAGGAGGAGCTGTGAGGTCAGTGTGATGTCATAGGATTCTCTGACTCTAGATGGAGGGACATTGGGAGGAGGAGCTGTGAGGTGTGATGTCATAGGATTCTCTGACTCTGGATGAGGGACATTGGGAGCTGTGAGGTCAGTGTGATGTCATAGGACATATAGACTCTGGATGGAGGGACATTTGGATGGGGAGATTTCAGGGGTCCTCTATATGAAGCTCCCATGCAAACCAAATCCTTGTTCCTGGGTGCGTCCTACCTCTCCTAAACTGAAGAGTGAACTTTGACCTTTATCATCCAGGAATCTGTGGAAGTAAGCGGTCATGTGATCAGGTGACATGCGGAGGAACGGAGTGTAAATAGCAGACAATTGTCTCCAGAGCCCCTAATGGTGGGGATGGATTTGGCGGCGTGCTGGTGCCAAGTTTCCTCCCCCCAGGGTCACTGCAGGTGTGGAGAAAAGCTGTGTAAGAGGATATGGAGGAGAGATGAGGAGGAGATCCAGGAATCAGGAGAAAGGTCAGGGCAAGCAACAGACGAGCGCATCCAAGAGACCAAGCCGGGGTCACTACACAGAAAATCAATCCAAGGAAACAACAGGCAGGACGAGGAATAGCAAGAAGGAGCTGAGAGACAAATGAGAATATTGCTCAGCCAATGGGAGATGATCTCAGCATGACTTCCATCATGAAGGAGATGAGGGGGAGGGGAGGAAGTCACTGAAGGTGACCATAGATCCATGGAAATTCAGCTGGTTCAGCAGGGATCGCTCACATTTCCATCCATGTGTGGCCACTGCCGGATAAAAGCCACTCCCCCAGCGGCTGCAGCCAATAGCTTCAGTGCTGATCCGTGTATTCTGAGAGCGGAGGAGTCCCCCCATTGTCAGAATACAAGAGTGCAGCGGGGAGGATTCCCCCATCCACCTCCAATGTGTGGATGGGGGAATCACTTCAGGGTTTATGGTCATCCCGCTGGCTGAACGATAAAACTGAACCATGTAGGCCAGCTTTGGGAGCAAATATATTATCATCAACTCCTCCCCCTGAAGGGGTTCATCTACGTATTACCTCCTCTGCTGCCAGATCCAGGAATGTCTCCTCTCTGCTTCCTCATTCATGGAACTTCCTATCTATACCTGACATCACTTCCTGTCTTCCATAGAGACTTCCTGTCTGTACTTGACATCACTTCCTGCCTGTACCTGACATCACTTCCTGTCTGTCTTCCTTAGAGACTTCCTGTCTGGGTAGAAGTGAGATCCCCACCTTGTTGAGCTCAGAGGAACTGCAGCCCCGAGAAGCGTCTGGTAGTGTGACCCCGGCCTTGTGCTGGGTGTGTATGGACTGTAGATCCTTATAGAGGGGTCACCTCCACTCCCACCAAGGGGGACAGAAATATATGACTGCTCGGGGGACACATTTTGGCCCCTTTGATTTTGCAGTAAATGTGATTGCATTAGTCCCGTTGATTTTCGTATTTCCATGTAATAGAAGGTGTCACATGATGTCGGGTTCCCCTTTCTCTCCTCCCTGAGTGTGTATTTAGAGGCGGAGCTCCTGCTGGAATGGCGGTTGGAGGCGGAGTCTAAGAGGGAGACTGACAGAACCCGCAGCAGACTTGCAGGAGTGAGCGAGGAGGATCCGGTTCCTTTACCATCGGAGATGAGGAGAGTGTGAAGGATGTTTCTGACTCTGGGAGCTGAAAAGCTGGGAGTCCTATTGGTGTGGTGAGGGGGAAGCACTACTAGGGGGCGCCCTCACCATCCCGTGTACAAGAGGTGGAAGAAGGCGTGGCTACACTACAGCCCACACAGTTTGGAGGGCGGAGCACTTTCACACCTTATCAACTTTTCACTGATTGGTGGATTTTTGGAGTACAATAAGTTGATTGAAGTAGATGCAAAGTGGAAGCGGTGGACTTGCAGAGAACACTATACTGAGCACACAATATTGTCTGTCTCCATGGATTTGCACAGGATTTGAGATGATTTCCTATAGCAGCAAATCTGATGAGATGAATGAATGTAGTGCCCCCTCCTGGTCAGGTCTAGGATGTGTAGTCAGGTAAAGCATAGCTGTGTTTCTCTGCTCACCAGAGAGGCTGTCAGGTAAATTCAGTCGGTATTCTGCTTTACAGAGAGCTGTGATTGATTAGTCAGGTCTGCTCATGCTGTTCTGGTTCTGTTGGAGTTTGTCTGAGTTCTGCCCGCCTTCAGGAAGCTATGAGAGTCTTCCAGAACATGGGAATTGGCTAGACAAATGACCAGCATGAATATGGATACAGTCCTGGCCAATTGCAGGGGAGGGTGGCCCCATTGCATGCTGGGAGTGGTATTTATACTCTGAGATCACATGGGTTCAGTGTCTTTCCTCGGAGAGGATTGCACCAGCCAGGCTGGAGGCAGGCTGCCTCGCCTGGCACTTGCTGTTATGTGGCCTCGGGTGGGTGACCTGAGGGCCTGAAGTTAGAGAGAGTGACCCTGATTCTACAGTAAGCTGACTGAGGGGAGCTGTCTGCCAAAGCTCTGTCTGGTGTCACTGGAGAGAGTGGCTTGGAAGATTGGAAGGAGGCAACCATTCTGTCCTTGGACCTGTGAGTGCAAACTCTGAGAGATCTGGGGGGCTCTGTGTGCTTGTTACCCCTCTGGTGCTTGATAGTCAGCCTGGGTCTGAGAAAGGGAGCCCTGCCTAGTGTTCTGCAGAGCTTGTCCAAGTATTGCTACTGCTAATGGGACTTGGCTCTCCTACAACTACTTGCTGCTATTTGTTACTGAGAAGTCTGCTATCTACTGTCAGCCGAGACTTCACAAGTGTTCTACTAAGAGATCAGCTAGATGTCCTCAGTGTGAAGAGTTCTGATTCTGGAGGATCCGACTACATTCCCCATCCCTATCCCCAGTTCTACAATAAACTCCAAACACAAAACATCCCCTAGACTGGTCATTGGAGACAACGAGCGGAAGTGTGTGTGTTTGCCTTGCTGTGGGGCAAAGCAAAGGGAAACCGGGGGCAACATTCAGCTCCTTCTGAGGTAGTGCTACATGAAGTCAGTGTAAAGTGGAAGCAGTAGATCTGCAGGGAACTGCATCTTGAGCACAGAGCTCTTTTTTTATATGGATTTGCACATGGTTCAGTATTCTTAATTTACTGGCAAACACCTCAAGATCAATTAAGTAGGTGTAAAGTGGAAGCAGTAGATCTGCAGAGAACTGCATCTTGAGCACAAAACACTTTGTTTATATGGATTTGCAGATGGGTCAGTATTCTTAATTTACTGGCAAACAACACAAGATCAATGAAGTAGGTGTAAAGTGGAAGCAGTAGATCCGCAGAAAATAATATTTTGAGTAGGGATGGGTTGACGGTTTGAGTCAAACATAAGTTTAACTTGAACATTAGCCGTTTGAGTGTTCACCATTATGCAGGAAGTTCACCTGCGCGCCCAAACAATGTAAAACATGCTTTCTGATTGGCCAAAGCATTGCACCTGACCACAGGTCAGGTGCAATGCTTTGGCCAATAACAGCTTAGTTCTCAGGAAGAGCCATGATTGGCCCAAGTGCTGGGCGTATTATTGAACCACAACATGCAGAAGAGGTGGTGGAGTGGATAAGTCAGTCATCCTCATCCTCTGTCACCCAGGCTCATACTATTTTGCCTTCCACCACAGCTGCCAAAGTGTCCTGGTCCTCCGGCTCCTTGTCCACCACAGCTGCTCCTTCCGTAGCCCCACCATCATGCATGGAGGAGTCACCAGAATGATTGGATCATAGTGTCAGTCCCATGCTGCTGGAGGATGTGCAGCAATCTGAATGCTGTGATGTTGGTTCCCAGGATGAGGAAAGGAGTGACGTGAGCCTAGAGAGAGGGGGCGCCAGTGAGGGAAAAGAAATTGTCAGTCCTGTTCCCCCAGCCGCAGCACACTGCCAAGTTGGCTCCATTGATGAGGAGGATGGGGATGATGAGGTCACTGACCATACTTGGGTGCCTGAGAGAACAGAGGAGGACAGTGAGGAGGAGGCAGAACTCCAACAAGGCAGGATGTCCTCCAGGGACAGGCATAAGGGCAGCCAACCAATGGCATCATACGACAGCTCCACAGGTGGGGGGCGCTGCTGACTCCATGCAGACTTCCACAAGTTCTCTGGTGTGGGCTTTCTTCAACACATGTGCAGCATTGCTGTTTGCAGTCTGACTGAAGCAGACCAAGCGTGGCCAAAACACCAGCCACTTGGGCACCACATGCTTGACAAGACGTATGATGAGCTGCCATGCAGCCCGCTGGTAACAGCACCTGAAAGACCCAGAAAAAGTGCAGACTTCTCCTTGCTCCTCATCTGGGATCTCTACTGTAAAACGTCAGGTCTTCTCAACAGCCTCCACTGAGAGGAGTGATGGTACAGCAGTGGGTGGCCCATCTGACAGCAGGACACCACCTGTTCATTTCAGCAGGAACATTTCACTACCCCATTTGCTGAACCATGAAAAAAAGACTGTCCCAGCCATCCACATTCTATCCTGGCCAAATTGCTGCGTTACAACTGCTGCCTTTCCATGTGGTGGACTCTTCCCCCTTCCGGGAATTTGCAGAATGTGCTGTATCACAGTGACAGGTTCTGAAAAGACAATTTGTTTCATGCAAGGCCATTCCAGCTCTGTACCATCATGTGGAAGGTCATGTTTTGGCCTTGTTGGACAAGGAGGTCAGCAGCAAGGTCCACATTACTGACACGTGGTCCAGCAGGCACAGTCAGGGATGTTACATATCCGTCACGGCACACTGGGTGACTCTGCTAGCAGCTGGGAAGGATGCAGGACAGGGTTCAGTTCTGGAGCTTGTTCCACCACCATGCCTCCAAAAACCTGGTGGTGATTCTGCCACATCTGTCTGCTCCACCCTCTCCCCTTCCTCTTCCTCTATGGCCTCTTCTGCTGAATTGTCATCTGAACCAGCAGTGCTCCATAAGCGTTCAAGGGGCTCTGCAAGCAGTCAGGCTAAAAGATGCCACGTGGTGCTTCAGCTGGTCTGTCTAAGGGACAGGAGCCACACCAGGACACAGATTCTGTCAGCTCTGAAGGGGCTCTCCACCCTCCAACAGGGACACTTGACACATGTTCCATGCTTGGCACACGTCCTGAATTTGGTGGTGCAGCGCTTCTTGAACAGGTACTCAGGCTTTCAAGATCTTCTGAGGCAGGCCAGAAAAGTCTGGCCATTTGTGGTGGTCACACACGGCCAGTGTTCAGTTGGCTGAAATTCAATCTGCCCACCAACAGACTCATTTGTGTCATGTCCACTCGGTGGAACTACACTTTGGTAATGCTGCAGTGGCTGCAAACGCAGCAGAGGGCCATCAATGTGTACCTGTGTGAAAATGGCACAAGGACAGGCTCAGGGGAACTTGGCTTCTTCTCACCTCACCAGTGGCTGCTGACAATGGATGCATGCGCTGTCCTGTCACCATCTGAGGAGGCCACAAGGATGGTGAGCTGTGACACTGCATGTATCAGTGACACTATCCCTGTAGTCATCCTGCTGGAGCACACGCTGCATGGAATCATGGACAGGGCACTGGAGGCAGAACATCGGGAGGAAGAGGAGGATTTCCTGTCCTCTCAAGGCCCTCTTTATGCAGAAACCATTCCTGTGGGGCCGCAGAACACACAGAAGGAGGAGGAAGTGGAGGAGGAGGAGGATTGCAGCAGCATGGAAGTAGAGGATCACATAGAGCAGTCTTCAAGGGACACTTTTCAGTCCCCAGAACCCAGCCAGGAGTAGTACATGGCTGGGAGGAGGTAGTTCCTGACAATGTCATTCTCAGTCACCCAGAGGACTCAGAATCTCCTGCCTCCTCAAACTTACGCTGCATGGGCTCCCTGATTCTGCAAAGCCTGTGTAAGAACCTGAGGATTCGTGTTATCAAGAAGAGGGATCAATACTGGTTGGCAACCCTTCTTGATCCACGTTACAAGGGTCAAGGTGCAGAGCTCATCCAGTCTTCCCAGAGGGAGCAGAGGATGAAACATCCTGAGGATGCCTTGAAATTGTGCAACACCTTTCCAGACACTGGGAGGTCACCATTTCCTGGACAACGTGTTTCTGAGGCTTCATTCTGTCAAAGGAAGAGCGGTGGAGAAGGCGGCCAGCTGACCGATTAAACAGTTCTTTAGTCCTCAGCGCCCAGGGCTGTTAGGTTTAAGCACCCATCGGCAGGGTCTGCATCATATGGTGCAGGATTATCTAGGGGCAAGAACAGACTTGGAGACCTTTCCAACTGATCATCCACTGGGTTACTGGGTCTTGAGGATGGATCATTGGCCAGAACTTGTTCAATATGCCATCAAGGTACTGGCCTGTCCTGCATCCAGCGTGCTTTCCGAATGGACATTCAGTGCTGCTGGAGGTTTTATGCATTTACCTGAATGACATCGATTCATTCAGGGGTTTTTTTGTGCTTAGCTGTGATTTGGCTACAGCTAATCACATGACACAGCTGGGCTGTGATTGGTGCAGCTTGTGCATGTGATCGCTGTGACCATTCACAGCTAGACACTCTTGTATACAATGGATGGCATGAAAGGAAGCCATCCATTGTATAAAACTGTCATGTGACCTGCAGTGATTGGTCACAGCAGGTCACATGGCACTGGCAACGGGGCCGGTGCACAGATCTGTCATCGGCCGTGTCTGAGGTACATGGCCGGTGACAGATCGCACCACAGCCCTGCGGGGTGCATGCTCCAGAAAGGACGCCACATGGCACCACCTGGAGGGGCGAGCTGTTCGTCCAACCGCCATCTGGCTATAGACTGGGCAGCAACTGGTTAGACTGGAGGGGGTGATCTCAGTGGAAAGAGTGTCTTCAGTGGGGAGGGGTGACAACACTAGGGGAGAGGTGTGTCCTCAGAAGGAGAAGAGTGTCCCCAGCACAGGAAAGGAGGGGGAGGAGTGTCTTCAGAGGAGGAAAAGAGAGGAATGGAGTATCTTCAGTGGAGAGGGTGTCTGTAGTGGGGGAGGGTGTCCTCTGTTCGGGGGGGGGGGGGGTCTTTAGTGGGGGAGGGTGTCCCCTGTGGGGGGAAGAGGGTGTTCTTAGTGGAGGAGGGGAAGGGGTTTTTTGGGTAAATGACACCAGATCAAAGTCCTCCTGAGAAGTTCCTAAAGACAGCTGTCTTGTCTATGTAAAAAGATAACTTTAGCTGAATATTAGAAGCACAGCTTATTCCAAGGGGGCTATGAGGTAAACTGACCCCAACTTTGTTTGTGGACAGGGAGGAGTCCAGTGGTCTGTTTGTGGACAGGGAGGAGTCCAGTGGTCTGTTTGTGGACAGGGAGGAGTCCAGTGGTCTGTTTGTGGACAGGGAGGAGTCCAGTGGTCTGTTTGTGGACAGGGAGGAGTCCAGTGGTCTGTTTGTGGACAGGGAGGAGTCTAATGGTCTGTTTGTGGACAGGGAGGAGTCCAGTGATCTGTTTGTGGACAGGGAGGAGTCCAGTGATCTGTTTGTGGACAGGGAGGAGTCCAGTGGTCTGTTTGTGGACAGGGAGGAGTCCAGTGGTCTGTTTGTGGACAGGGAAGAGTCCAGTGGTCTGTTTGTGGAAAGGGAGGAGTCCAGTGGTCTGTATGTGTTCAGGGAGGAGTCCAGTGATCTGTATGTGTTCAGGGAGGAGTCCAGTGATCTGTATGTGTTCAGGGAGGAGTCCAGTGGTCTGTTTGTGGACAGGGAGGAGTCTAATGGTCTGTTTGTGGACAGGGAGGAGTCTAATGGTCTGTTTGTGGACAGGGAGGAGTCTAATGGTCTGTTTGTGGACAGGGAGGAGTCCAATGGTCTGTTTGTGGACTGGGAGGAGTCCAATGGTCTGTTTGTGGACTGGGAGGAGTCCAATGGTCTGTATGCAGACAGGGAGGAGTCCAGTTGTCTGTTTGTGTACAGGGAGGAGTCTAATGGTCTATTTGTGGAAAGGGAGGAGTCCAATGGTCTGTTTGCGGACTGGGAGGAGTCCAATGGTCTGTATGCTGACAGGGAGGAGTCCAGTGGTCTGTTTGTGGACAGGGAGGAGTCTAATGGTCTGTTTACGGACAGGGAGGAGTCCAGTGGTCTGTTTATGGACAGGGAGGAGTCCAGTGGTCTGTTTGTGGACAGGGAGGAGTCCAATGGTCTGTTTGTGGACAGGGAGGAGTCCACTGGTCTGTTTGTGGACAGGGAGGAGTCCAGTGGTCTGTTTACACAAGTCCTAAACAAAAGCTCCATTGTTCTCGGAGTTTCATTTCTCCAGAAGGAAGAAGCTGGTCTGGCTGTACAGATCACACAGGTGAAGTCTACACTGCAGTCTGCATTGTCAGCCGAGCAGCTGAAGGAGTCCAACATCTAAACGTCTACTAATCAGGTGTACTCCTGGAGCACCACCTACACAAGACTCACCTCGTCCATCTAGACTGCTCACTAGAGCTTCTTCTACAGCCTCTGACCCATCACTTCCCTCCTCTGCTGGAGGCACTTTATTAGGATCTATAGAGGGACAACTCCGGCCTCGTATTGTCCATCAGAATCAAGGAAACAGCAGAGATCCGGCCACAGGGGAGCTAGGAAACATCAACGCTGCAACAAGGGATCTCCCACTCATCCAACCATCCCAACAGATGATTCATCATCAACAGAAATAGATGGAATTGTCACCTTCTCCTCAGCTGGACTGACATCGGGTAAGATGGACCTTCTGGGGAAAGGTTTGGGCTTCAGCCCTAAAGATATCATGAAGAAGTTGTTGTTGGCACAGGACTTGTATAGATGATTCAGGAATATTAGATTGAAGGGACATTATTCCTGGAGAGGCGATATTGAGGGATCATCTGTAGTCACACCACTACTGAGACATAGAGAGGGAAATGGGTGCTAATAGGCTGCAGGAGATCTGCTGAGACATAGAGAGGGAAATGGGCGCTAATAGGATGCAGGAGATCTGCTGAGACATGGAAATGGGAGCTAATAGGCTGCAGCAGATCTGCTGAGACATAGAGAGGGAAATGGGAGCTAATAGGCTGCAGGAGATCTGATGAGGCATAGAAAGGGAAATGGGAGCTAATAGGCTGCAGGAGATCTGCTGAGACGTAGAGAGGGAAATGGGCGCTAATAGGCTGCAGGAGATCTGCTGAGACGTAGAGAAGGAAATGGGTGCTAATAGGCTGCAGGATATCCGCTGAGACATAGAGAGGGAAATGGGAGCTAATAGGCTACAGGAGATCCGCTGAGACATAGAGAGGGAAATGGGTGCTAATGGGCTGCAGGGGATCCGCTGAGACAATGAAATGTGTATGAAATGGATGGATGTGCAGACACTCCCAGAAGATGATGTCATTATGAGTGGATTGATATATATGTTTCTACTTTAGGATGTATTTCTGCATTGTCTCCCCCAGAAGGATCAGGTTTGGTGGGATCGCTCTCATTAGACAACCCAACCAATGAGCGACTGCTGCCCCTCTCTGCCAATCCCTTCACTGACTTCCACTAACCCAACATATAAAATTCAAAATACTAACCACAACTTATAAAGCCATCCACAACACTGCCCCTAGCTACATCACCAATGTGATAAAATGTGGGATCCATGGATTCCATACATCTCCATGCCCTAGTACTTCCTGATTTGACTCTCCCCTCTCCCCCCCTCCCCTCCCCTTTTTTTTAGTTATTTTTGATCTTTCATGGAAACCACAGGAACGGTTATTTTAATGTTTCTCAGGGCTGCAGTTCCTATGAACTCCACAAGGTGGTGATCTTACTTCTATCCAAAAGGAAGTTATTATAGAACACAGACAGGAAGTGATGTCAGGCACAGACAGGAAGTCATCTGGAATAAAGACAGGAAGTTGTATACCATACAAAGTGGAGAGGAGACCTTGGTGGAAGTGGCAGCAGAGGAGGTAATAAGATGTTATGTTCTATTTACACCCGGTAACCCCGTCATGTCTGTCCTCTTCCTCCATAGCCACGTCCGTCCTCTTCCTCCATAGTCACGTCCGTCCTCTTCCTCCGTAGTCACGTCCGTCCTCTTCCTCCATGGTCATGTCCGTCCTCTCCCTCCATAGTCACTGTGACGTCTTTTATCTCCAGCAGATGATGATACACACATATATAGTGTGGGAACCCAGATGAACCCCTTCAGGGGCAGAACATTTCCCCACTTCCGGGGCCGGAACATTCTCCTCATTGTGGAGATAAATTCTAGTAATATGGTCCTCTAAACAAACAGCACTGACAATAAATAGACAAGGACCATCCTGACCATACATGGCCTACAAAGGGCAATGATGACACTACACAGGCAGCCAATGGGCAATCATTACACTATGCAGCCAACACAATGATGGAGTGCCGGGGTCAGGAGTATGGAGCATAGAGCCCCTTACATTGCTGGGAAGGAGGAAGAAAACATTCCCCAGCCGGCCATGAAGAATATGTTCCATCATTGGTGTCAGAGGGAGGAAAATACTGAAGGTTCTGAGGGAAGTAGAGGAGCTGAGGGGTCTCTCAGGGGTTACTGAGGATGGGAGACTTTGGGGCCCCTGAGGGGATAGTGAAGTTAAAGGGTTTTGAGGGGGTAGAGTAGCTGAAGGAATCTGGGTCTTTGATAGGATTGGCGGGGAGCAGGGCTCTGAGGAAAGAGAAGTTTGTCAGGCTCAGGGGGACACTGAGGTAGGGAGGGGGGCTCTTGGTCTCTGGTTGTCCTCTTACCTGCACTTACTTTCCAGACCTCCTTACAGAACTCCTACCAGGAAAGGAAGACAACCTTCACCTTCTTACCATCTCACTGGTCAAATAATGTATTCCAAGATACGAAGCGGAATGAATGACAATCCTTCACCCCTTGGTGGGCACTTGTTCTTAGAGGAGGTCTGTTGGTGCATTTTGACTAAAAGGTAGTCAGGGGTCAGTGCTAGACATCTTCAGGAGACACTCCAATACCTTCCCATGACACAGGCTCTGGCAGTGCCCGGTGCTGGAATTCAGAGCCCCAGGAACCCACCACCACTCTGTACAATGTCCTGGATACTACAATATAATTGATACTCAGATCCTCCTGCTGTCCTCCTTCTACCCACACTAGGCTTTCATTGGAGGGAAGAGAATAGGCTCCTCCCCCACAGCTCTCTACTCCACCAGCACCATCCTCCTGCTACCCAATCCAATCTCTTCTCTTACTGCAGAGAGTGACAGTGACATCACTCCTGTCAGTCAGCAGGCTGCCACAGATTGGAGCCTTGCAGCCGGAGTTCTGCCAATTGTCCTGATTAGGCAGCAACTCAGGCCAAAAGTCCTCAAGTTCCCCTTCCTGGACCTCATGATGAGCCGACATTGACCTCACAGCACTGCCTCAGAGCAAACTAGTCATAGGAAGGATCATATTTATCATTCCTTGTCTGCAGATCTAATACTCATCAAAACCAGTTCAGAGACCAAACAAACCCAACAGAGAAAAGGGGATTTCTGATTTGACAGGTCAAGAGGGTCCCGGGACCTCCAAAATTTAGCAAATACTAAACAGTCCAGACTACTGTCTTCGCATGGGGAAGTAGATCTTATATGTCCAGCAACCCTCCTATTCCCCCCTCACATCCACATCCTATTATTGTGTGACCAATACCATCCAAATCATTCTTACTTTCATTTCCCAAAGTTAACCGTCTACAAGGAGACCTGTATAGATCACATGATGGCACCAATGAGGATGGAGGAGGACCGGAGTCACATGACTGAGAAGATACTAAACCTCACCCTGGAGATCATCTACCTGCTGACCGGAGAGGTGAGGAGGATTCTGGGAGGTCACATGACATCACTCTCATCTCTATTAATAAAACACAGACCTGACCGGAGAGGTGAGGAGGATTCTGGGAGGTCACATGACATCACTCTCATTTCTAATAATAAACACAGACCTGACCGGAGAGGTGAGGAGGATTCTGGGAGGTCACATGACATCACTCTTATCTCTATTAACTTCCCTAGTGGTCTGATTATGTCCATATTTCTGTGCTCAAAGCGGTACATTTTTTTGCATGGAAATATGTAGTTTTTTATTGTAGGCCTGTAATTTTTAGGAATAGCTCACTGAAATCTGTCTGAACAAGAATCTAGTAAACATCCCGGGTAGGATAAAACTTGAAACACGAAATCATAAATAATAATTTAATAAATAATCATAAAAATAATAATATAATAATAATACATTTAAATGAATAATATAATGAAACCAAAAACACTGAAATGTGAAATATAGCACCAAGTTCGCACATCGCTGAGCAAAGTCGCAGAATCGTTTTCAGTGTCTGATGAGGAATTTCCCCCACCAATCATTATCACTCAATTCTGCAAGTGGTTCTGATTTACTATCGCTGTTCTCTAGCCGGTCTAAAACCGCGTCTGACCTAAAGGGACGCTTTTTGGACGCCATGAACGTTTCTCAGTTTCCAGGCAGAAAGAACAGTAAAAATGCAGGCAGGGCGCCGGACAAAGCACTCGGGACAAATGTATGTGAAATGGGTTGAAACAGGAATGTTATACGATGTGATTTTAGTGAATGTCACTTTTTGCCATTTTTAAATTTCCCGCCAGTTCCGTCCCCCGTACGTCACGACACTCGCAGGGGACGGAACCCAGAAGACAGATGCCGGCATCTGCCGGATTACATTGCTGGGGACACTGCAGGTGGGATATCGCGGGAGCGGAGGACAAGGTGGGAGATTGAGGGATCGCGGAGCAGCGCCACATGGTATTCCCGAGTGTAGCTCGGGGTTACCGCTTGTGGTACTGAAACCTTACCCCGAGCTACACTCGGGAATACAGCCAGGGAGGTTAATAAAACACAGACCTGACTGGAGAGGTGAGGAGGATTCTGGGAGGTCACATGACATCACCCGTATCTCTTAATAAAACACATACCTGACCGGAGAGGTGAGGAGAATTCTGGGAGGTCACATGACATCACTCTTATCTCTATTAATAACACACACACCTGACCGGAGAGGTGAGGAGGATTCTGGGAGATCACATGACATCACTCTTATCTCTATTAATAACACACAGACATGACCGGAGAGGTGAGGAGGATTCTGGGAGGTCACATGACATCACTCTTATCTCTATTAATAATACACAGTGTGACGATTGCGACGTCAAATCCTGCCCCTCTCACCAGACTCGTGACTGAATGACTAGGCAATCTAAAACCGTGATGTCACAATGTGTAACAATGCCACGCCCAGCTGCACCCTGCACAACAATTTTCCAGCTCACTGGACCACAAATCGATGTACCAGCAGCCTGAGCGCAATTGTTACTGGGTCAGGTTAATTACGCAATTAACCCTTCACACTGCCACCACCTCCTTTTTGTACAGAGAAAGAGGAAACTCAGCAATATCAGCAATAACACTAGGGTGGTTGAAATAATCATCTGTATACCACTGTCACTGCAGGCAGGTTATACAGAGGGTTAAACACACACAGTAGCGCTCTCCAGGGGCAGGAATTCGTAAGTTGCATTAAAGAGCTTTAGAAACAGTTCAACACTTTCAGAAAGTAATTTTTATTACTAAAAGGTCAAAAGGGTGCAATAAAAATATTTACAGAAAAAAGATGTAACCAATATATATAAATATACAGAGAGCAATAACACAGCAAAGAGATAACAGAAGTTTAGGTAGATAAGTACTAGCCAAAAAGCCTTGGGTTAAGCAGCTTCAAGTCTCATGAGCTAAAAAGGATTTCTTATCTCTACTGCTAGTCTCGATGTTAAAAGCAGGAGAATCTTCTCTTCTCTCATCCACACTCCAAGCATAACAGCCTTTTTCTAGCAAATCCCAGCAAGGTGTCTCTTTGGAGTAGTAACCAATGGTCTCCTTTTGGGGAGGGGTGTTGGGTGGAGACCTAAGTTACAACCAGAATCTCTCATAGCTTATATTTTGGCTCATAACTTTTCCTAGGTACATTTGCCGGCCTGGTCACTAGTATATTAATACTCAGCCGCATCTGCGGAATGGTTAGAGATGAAACATGAAATATGTTCTTAAATGGTTCAAGAGATATACTTTTCTGCTTTTCTCTGTATGTCAGCTAAGGGGTGTCACATACCAGGAGAATGGCCTCAATCTGAGCCTTCCGCATATAGGCTCCATGTTTAGGTAGTTATGTTCTAAGTGAAGATATCAACTTATATGAAAAGTGAGTTTTTAAAAGTAAGTCTGTGTTTACAACCCCTTGGAAGGTCTTTTGAAGTTCAGTGACCCTTCTCATCACTCAGGCCACATGTCACCCCACAGCACGGGAGGGGGATGAGAGATCTACAAGATGTAGGGGGTAGCCTGCTTTGGGAGTTAGAAATGGTATAACATAGAAAATTCTTAACAAAACGGAGGGCCGCCTCAGTCTCTGTGTGCATGATTCCTACACACAGACCTGACCGGAGAGGTGAGGAGGATTCTGGGAGGTCACATGACATCACACAGACCTGACCGGAGAGGTGAGGAGGATTCTAACATGATATTCTTATTGGTTCCTCAATACAGAGATTTCCTCTTCTGAAGTCAGGTGATCATATGACCATCACAGTGCCTCCATGTGACTCCCTAAACCCTGAGAGACACAACATGCAGAAGATTCTAGAAGTCACCAAGAAGATGATGGAGCTGCTGACAGGAGAGGTGAGCGGTGCCGGGAATTCTGGGACATTCTCCAGTAACAGACAAGGGATGTGTCTGGATGGTGACTGTATCATTGTGTGTGTCAGGTTCCTATAAGGTGTCAGGGTGTCACTGTCTATTTCTCCATGGAGGAGTGGGAGTATTTAGAAGGACACAAGGATCTCTACAAGGACGTCATGATGGACAATCAGCCGCCCCTCACATCACCGGGTAAGAGGAGACTTTATTGTAAAGGAGAGAGCAGTACGGAGGATCCACCTAGATCCCCCATCATCTGATAAACACATAGAAACAATGGATTCAGTCAGTGTGTGTGTTTCCTACAGATGGATCCAGTCATGGGAACCCACCAGAGAGATGTCCCCGTCCTCTGTATTCCCGCGATTCCACACAGGAAGGTCACACCATCCCTCACCATCATCAGGTAGATGAGGAACAATCACTGATAGTATCATTAGGATCTGTACATTATCTGCATTGTTACCATTGATGTCATTTTATTATATATTCAGAGTGGAAACCTGAGAGAATTTGAGGTGAAAGCAGAAGAAGAAGAGGCGTATGTGAGGGATGATCAGCAGTCTATGGAGGAGGATGGAATAACGGGGACATTTATAGAGGAGGACACTCCTACAGAGATCAGCACAGGTGGGTCATGAACACTAAATCCATTCCTCCACCCATACTGCTCACTGATTGGTCCAGAGTAGGGCGGGGACTGGGTGATATCAGCCTGTAATCCCCTGGTCACTTTCCTGAGCTGTGTTCCCCGTCCTGTATTCCTGGATTTCTCTCGGATAATCTTCCTTCTCTGTGCTGCAGACACAATTTATGTATCTAGACTGGATTTATGGAGGTTCTGGGGTTCAGCTGGCAGCAAAATGTTCATTTTCACCATAGACGTTACTAGACCTAGGCACCTGGGATGTGTGCTATTGATCTTCTGCCCCATGTCCGGGTCTAGTAGGATCTCTGACAGAACATTTCTCCCAGGGTTCCTTGCTCTGTTATCTGCTGGCTGTGCCGGGTGGAGGGATATGTCTGTAGTGTCTCAGACCCAAGTCACTGAGTGCAGTCTCAGGAGATGGGAGGCAGCGGTGTGGGATCTCTGCAACTTGTCTACAGTAAACATTTAAAGTGGTTGTAAACCCTCCATATACTCAGTGCAGTGACTGGCCTCAGGTGATACACAGAGATAAAACAAATCCTACATATGTTGCACCTTTTTATCTGCAGCAATCTCTTCTCTACAACTGTTCAAAGCCCAGAATGTATACAGCTTGTCTGAGAAGTCAGAAAAAAAGAGACAGAGAGATAAAGTCACATTCTGCAGAGTTCAGTGAGGTGAGCTCTAAAGGTGATTGGACTGAAGGTACACACAGCACACAGGAACAGAGCTGAGGCTGTCAATCACAGGCTGTGTGCTGGAGCTTCTCCCCTTTCACATTTCTTCTCTTGGTGTCAGGAAGACTTGTCAGAAGTGATTCATGCTGATCGCAGAGGAAGGAGACAGCAGACAGAAATGGCTCTTAGTGCTCTCGACTGAGACAAGTACACACTGTAGAGGGATATGCTTTGTTCATATTCCATGTCTGAGGGTTACAACCCCTGTAAGTGATCTCTGATTACTAAACACCAATTTGATGTGATCCTTACACTATTTATTAGTATCGCCCCCCTTGTCCTGAATAGAGGTACTATGTGGGTTTAGTTTGTGGCTGGGCTGTACTTGGCTCAGGCTGATTGTATAGTTCTTCACTTGGTTTCTCCCTAAGTTTAGGTTGTCTTGTGATGTCTCACTGTGGCCAGTAGATGTCACTGCTATCACTGGACATAGTATGAGGTGGCGGCTGCATTCCTTTTCTTTGGCTTTTTTCCCTGTTTTCTCCTGGTGATCTGTCCAGTAACACACCTTCTGTATTAGAGCGCCCCCACTGTGGAGACAGCAGCATGGTCAGTCTGGGGGGAGGGGAGTGTTAGATGTACTAGCAGATATAAAAACAGTAACTAATTGAAGCCAAACTCCAGCTCACACTTCATAATCAGTTTCATCAAACAGTTTTTTTTCTTTTGGGATAAAAGTTTTACATGAATAAATAAAAGCTGCTCATTGTAAGCCCCCTGTCAGTGGTAAATGGTCTGCCTCATCCCTGGAACTGATACATTCTGCTGCAGAGTTTTTATAAAACAGATTTACTGGCTAGATCACCAGATGAATATAGAAGAAAACTAATACTGTTTAGTCCTAACTTTTGTATCTTTTATGATAAGTTGTACATTACATACAGTGAAGGAAATGCGTATTTGCTCCCCTCTGATGGTGAATGTTCGCCCCTCACACAGAAATGATCGGTCTAACAATGGAATGTTCGCCCCTCACACAGAAATGATCGGTCTAACAATGGAATGTTCGCCCCTCACACAGAAATGATTGGTTTAACAATGGAATGTTCGGTGTAACACTGAGAGACAGAATACAACAACAAATTCAGCAGAAATGCGTCTAACAAATGATGACTGATCTGCATGTTCATGAGGGAAAGAAGGATTTGATCCCCTATCATTCAGCAGGATTTCTGGCTCCCAGGTGTCTCTCATACAGGTAACAAGCTGAGATTAGAAGCAGTCTCTTAAAGGGAGTGCTGCTAATCTCATTGTGTTACCTGTATAAAAGACACCTGTCCACAGGAGCCATCAAACCATCAGATTCCAAACTCTCCACCATGGCAAAGACCAAAGAGCTGTCCAAGGATGTCAGGGACAAGATGGTAGACCTACACAAGGCTGGACTGGGCTACCAAACTATGGCCAAGCAGCTTGGTGAGAAGGTGACAACAGTTGGTGCAATCATTCACAAATGGAAGAAACACAAAACAAGTGTCAGTCTCCCTAGGTCTGGTGCACCATGCAAGATCTCACCTCGTGGGGTGTCAATGATCATGAGAACAGTGAGGAATCATCCCAGAACTACACGTGAGGATCTTGTCAATGATCTCCAGGCAGCTGGGACCACAGTCACCAAGAAAACAATTGGTAACACACTACGCCGACAAGGACTGAAATCCTGCAGTGCCCGCAAGGTCCCTCTGCTCCAGAAAGCACATGTCCAGCCCGTCTGAAGTTTGCCACTGAACATCTGAATGATGCAGAGGAGGACTGGTGGAAAGTGTTGTGGTCAGATGAGACCAAAATCCAGCTCTTTGGCATCAACTCAACTCATCGTTTGGAGGAGGAGGAATGCTGCCTATGACCCCAAGAACACCATCCCAACTGTGAAACATGGTGGTGGAAACATTCTGCTTTGGGTGGGGGGTTTCTGCTAAGGAGACAGGACAACTGCACCGCATCAAAGGGACGATGGACGGGGCAATGTACCGTCTAATCTTGGGTGAGAACCTTCTTCCCTCAGCCAGTGCATTGAGAATGGGTGGTGGATGGGTGTTCCAGCATGACAATGACCCAAAACACACGGCCAAGGCAACAAAGGAGCGGCTCAAGAAGAAGCACATTAAGGTCCTGGAGTGGCCTAGCCAGTCTCCACACCTTAATCTGATTGAAAATCTGTGGAGGGAGCTGAAAGTTCGAGTTGCCCAATGTCAGCCACCAAACCTTAATGACTTGGAGAGGATCTGCCAAGAGGAGTGGGCCAAAATCCCTCCTGAGATGTGTGCAAACCTGGGGGCCAACTCCAGGAAACGTCTGACCTCTGTGATTGCCAACAAGGGATTGGCCACCAAGTACTAAGTCATGTTTTGTGAAGGGGATCAAATCCTTCTTTCCCTCATGAACATGCAGATCAGTCATCATTTGTTAGACGCATTTCTGCTGAATTTGTTGTTGTATTCTGTCTCTCAGTGTTACACCGAACATTCCATTGTTAGACCGATCATTTCTGTGTGAGGGGCGAACATTCAGCATCAGCCGGGGAGCAAATACACATTTCCTTCACTTTAGGCCTTAATTATTTTCCACCCATTTCCTCCCAGCTGGACATTTTATATCGGATGATGTGATTGGAGCACAGACTCTTACATGGTGATAATAATGTGATAACATCCTCCAACTTTGGACCCTTAAACAGAAAGTGATAATGAGGGAGGAGTCAATACCCCAATGATGGTGGTCTTCAGGATCCATCCAGTCTTCATCTTGGTTGTTCTCTCCCCATCCTCACTCTCTGACCTCTGGTGGGGCTCAGCCCCGCTGTTCTTCATGACTAAATCATGGAGTAAATAAGGAAGTGCAGTACTTCTTGTGTTGGGAAGATGGCGATGAGTGATAGAGGGGGTGGGGACCCTCGTCCTATAATCCCCTCATCACTGTCCCTCCTATAAAAGACAGTTCTGGTTGTTTCCTCACTCTCTGACTAAGGTCCATGAATAAAGAAATGACCTGGTAGGAGATCAGAGGAGCCATTTCCTAGTTCCCTTGATGGTGGAATTGTAAGCTCCTCAGAGACCAAGCTGCCTGATGTGGGTGGAGTCCTGGTTTGGGGGAACCAATCAGCTCCTGTCTAGTAATCCTCTTTGTCTTTGTATTTTAGTCCATGGCCGGGAGATGAGGAAAACCTCCGAGGATTGTCTCACTTTGTCTGCAGACTGGAAAGTAGAAGATGAGGACATCACACAGTATAGTCCAGGAAAAAACCCGGCTCCCTCCAATGTCCATCCGGCACCACCCAGTGTAGATGGACCATCGGATTCCTCGTATCCTGAGGAACCTCAGACTGTGCGGGACCGGGCCGGCCTTCCAACAGAGAAGAGGTTCTCCTGTACTGAGTGCGGGAAGGGTTTCCATTATAAATCCTATCTTAATAGGCATCAAAGATCTCACACGGGAAATAAGCCGTATTCCTGTCCTCAGTGCGGGAAATGTTTCCGTTTTAAATGTCGTCTTAATGAGCATAAAACATCTCACACAGGACAGAAGCCACATTCCTGTCCTGAGTGCGGGAAATGTTTTTCACGGAAGTACAATCTTTCCAGACATCAGAGATCTCACAAGGGGGAGAAGCCATTTTCTTGTCCTGACTGTGGGAAATGTTTTGTAGCAAAATCAGATCTTGTTAAGCATCAAAGATCTCACACAGGGAAAAGACCTTATATCTGTCCTCAGTGTAGAAAATGTTTCTCAGAGAAGTCTGGTCTTAACAGACATCAGAGATCTCACACAGGGGAAAAGCCATATTCCTGTGCAGAGTGTGGGAAATGTTTTTCAGACAAGTCCAGTCTTTACAGACATCAGAGATTTCACACGGGGGAGAAGCCATATGCCTGCCCTGAGTGCGGGAAATGTTTTTCAATGAGGTTCCATGTTTACAGTCATCAGAGATCTCACACAGGGGAGAAGCCACTTTCCTGTTCTGAGTGCGGGAAATGTTTTTCTGATAAGTCCAGTCTTCGTATTCATCAGAGATTGCACACAGGGGAGAAACCATATTCCTGTCCTGAGTGTGGGAAATGTTTTTCAGAGAAGTCTAATCTTCACGCACATCAAAGGTCTCACACGGGGGAGAAGCCATATGCCTGTCCTGAGTGTGGGAAATGTTTTTCACAGAAATCCAATCTTTACACACATCAGAGATCTCACACGGGGGAGAAGCCGTATGCCTGTCCTGAGTGTGGGAAATGTTTTTCAGTGAAGTCCCATCTTTGCAAACATAAGAGATGTCACACAGGAGGGAAGCCACTTTCCTGTCCTGAGTGAGGGAAATGTTCCTCACTGAAGTCCCGTCTTCCTGTACATCAGGGGGTCCCACACAACCCTGGAGGTGTATTAGTGCCTTGAGTGCGGGAAATGTCTTCTAGATGAATGTTGCTGGACATCCCAGCTCTCATGTGGGGAAGAAGCACACCCTGCTATACATCTCAGATATACTCCATGGCTGATCTTCATCATGGAAGAAACAGTTCATAAGGAGATTAGAGGCCGCCAAAGACATGGATGAAGTGTGGGACCGGGTTGGCTATTGATAGCAGCTCAGTGGTTAGCCCTTCTGCCTGGCAGTACTAGGGTCATTGGTTTGAATCCCAACCATGGCACCACCTGCCTGGAGTTTGCATGTTCTCCCTGTGCCTGTGGGGGTCTCCTCCAGGTACTCTGGTTTCTTCCCACATGCCAAAGACATGCTGGGAGGTTTGTTGGCTCCTGTCTATATTGTCCCTAGTATGTGTATGTATGAATGTGAGTTAGGGACCTTAGATTGTATGCTCCTCGGGGGCGGGGACTGATGGAAATGAACAATTTATGTATAAATGGACAGTGCTATAGAAGTACCTGTAATAAATATGGAGTCATCGCCTTTCATTGGCTGAGTATATTTATGGTCGAAGCTTTCACAAACACTTAGAGGTTTAGTTAAAAAAAAAAAAAAGTTAGAAGGAATGTGAGTGACATTCGCCCGGCCATGACGAATATTGGGCATACTTTATTTCATACTCTGATTCCTTTGGCTCCATCTAGTGGCCATAATGTGGTATTGTGCTGCTGTTATTGATTGCTGTATTTCAGGAAAAATCCCCCATTATGTCCAATGGATGGAGGGAAATGTTATTACCAGGCTGCAGCTAGGGGGAGCTCTAATGTCACCCCAGCAGAGGGATCCCATCTAGCCCACATTAACCCTCTCACTGCCAGAGCTGTTTCTGCATGATTTTGCACACATGGGAAAATGCAGATTTTGGTCCTGAAGATGAGATAAACCCCCAAACATCTATTCTGTGACATCAGAGGCCCTGGAGAATAAAATGGTGGTGATTGTTAAGGTGTTCCCCGTACACAGATTCCCCTTCATATCCGCCTTTATTTCCTCCTTTTCCCCATTTTCTATGTTGGGATCTTTTCTACAAAACTTTGTTATAATAATGGAACACGTTGTGTATTGTATTGTACACCAATAATAATGACTCCGCCCCCACATTCCAGACAAGGGATCTCCCTGACCAATCCGATTTCTGCCTTTACTATTTCATTAATTTTTGTTTCCAATCTTGTTAAAAGTGAAATTATAATAAAAAATGTATTGAATGAAATACAAAATTGTGTGTGTGTGCAATGATGACAAAGCTGTGTATCCAGAAACGGCTGGTCGGTGACACTTCCATATACAGCCCAATGAAGTGACAAGGAAGCCCTAGAACCCTTTGGAGGAACCCTGGCTGAGAAAGGCTGGACTAGGCAGTCACATATCTCTGCCCCCCTTGCAGGGTTCCCAACCCTCCGGGACTTTTATTACTGACACAACATGAACATTTACTGACGGAGGACATGTTTTTACTGACATCCTGAAAAATGACAGAACTCCTGTTAGGATTATTATTATACAGTATTTATATAGCGCCAAAGGGTATGCTCAGCGCTGTGCAGTAGCGGGGGAGGGGGGGGCAGAACATGAGACAAGACAGTGACAATACACTACATGAGGGGATCGAGGGCCCTGCTCTTTCGAGCTTACAATCTAGGAGGGAGGGGAAGGTGGTACAGGAGGAAGTGGCTGTGGGGGATGGAGTGGTGGGAGGAGTGGAAGAGGTTAGTTGTTAGGTGAGGTCGGGTGTTAGGTGAGGGTGGGGTAGGCTTCCCTGAAGAGGAAGGTAGGCCACAGTCTGATGGATTGGGGTGGAGAGTTCCAGAGGATGGGGGAAGGCCTGGAGAAGTCCTCAAAAAACAAAATCTCAACATAGTATATTACCTTTTAAATCCCAGAACTAAAGTGCCACACGTGTATCATGCAAAAAAAACACTCCAGTGTCACAGCACTCATGTGAACAAAAAAAATATTAATAAATATCACTGCAAACAAAGTCCTTGTTGACAAAGTCCGGAAGAGACGAAACGCGTCCAGGGCACGTGACGTTCCCGGAAGTGCTGCAGCAGCCATTTTGGATTCTGGAATCCCTGTGTGTTGGAGGTCTGGAGAGTAACGGTGCACTTCAGGTGTCCCCCAGAGCTACAAAGTGATAGTGCTGGATAGGAGTAGCAAGGGGGAATTATCTGGTGATCGGGAGACCCTCTACACACGGAAAGGGGATCGTATACTGGGCATGAGGAGTTGGATGCTGTCTTGCTGATCTTATCGTTTTTATATATGATTATAATTCACATACTGATTCCTGGTCTGTTTGTGAGGTCCTGAGTAGAGATGAGCGAATTTGTCAAAAATTCGATTCGGCTGATTCGCCGAATTTGCGGGAAAAATTTGATTCGATCCGAATTTATTCGCTGCGAATTTAACTTATAAAAAGGGTTTCTAGCCTTCAGAGAGCCTTTATATTAGTGCAGAACACTGTACCTTTAATTTAAATGCCCTTGGAGTCTGCTGGGGAAGAGAAATAATACTGTCAGTCAGTATGACATGCAGATGAGTGCCGTCGATCTTAGAATCACCGCACACTTCACTCATTTGGGCAGTCACGGGGCCAAAACCAGAGTGAGAAGAAGAATGAAAAGAATGAAAAGAAGAAGAAGAATGAAAAGAAGAATGAAAAGAAGAATGAAGAATGAAAAGAAGAATGAAGAATGAAAAGAAGAATGAAAAGAAGAAGAAGAATGAAAAAAAGAATGAAAAGAAGAATGAAGAATGAAAAGAAGAATGAAAAGAAGAAGAAGAATGAAAAGAAGAATGAAGAATGAAAAGAAGAAGAAGAATGAAAAGAAGAATGAAAAGAAGAAGAAGAATGAAAAGAAGAATGAAAATAAGAATGAAGAATGAAAAGAAGAATGAAAAGAAGAAGAAGAATGAAAAGAAGAATGAAAAGAAGAATGAAAAGAAGAAGAAGAATGAAAAGAAGAATAATTCCAAGCCGGCAAAAAGTGTATTTGCAGAGCTCCTCTAAGTGTATCTGCAGAATAGACTCTATTCTGCAGATACACTTAGAGGAGCTCTGCAAATACACTTTTTGCCGGCTTGGAATTATTCTTATTTTCATCCTACTTATTCTTCTTCTTCTTCTTCATCCTCATCCTCTTCTTCTTCTTCTGAGGATGAGGATGAAGAAGAAGAAGTAGGATGAAAATAAGAATTCCAAACCGGCAAAAGTGTATCTGCAGAGAGCTCCGCTATTTCTGACAGTTCTCTGACAGCTCCTTCACATGTACAGCGGTTGAAACATCTGTTTCCGAATAAAAACATCTGTATCCTAAATGGAAACAAATAGATACAGATGTTTCAACCGCTGTACATGTGAAGGAACTGTCAGAGAACTGTCAGAAATAGCGGAGCTCTCTGCAGGGACACTTTTGCCGGCTGATCGGGAAAAATTCGATTCGCGCACCCGAAGTAGGCAAATATTCGGATTCGACGCGAATCAAATTTTTCCCGAAATTCGTATCGAATTCCACTTCGCCTGATTCGATTCGCTCATCTCTAGTCCTGAGGAACAAGAGGATACCAATCTAAGGGCACTCTGTACATATGTGGTTGATTACAAGCTGGAATCTGTTTGTTTTAGGGTAATTATGCACTTTATATATAGTTTGCAGTGATATTTATTAATATTTTTTTTTTTTCACATGAGTGCTGTGACACTGGAGTGTTTTTTTTGCATGATACACGTGTGGCACTTTAGTTCTGGGATTTAAAAGGTAATATACTATGTTGAGATTTTGTTTTTTGAGGTATTTGAAGAGCACCTGTGATTGATTTGCATCTTCTTCAGTGGAGTAGGAAGCGTCTTCCTATCAAGAAATTGATCTTTGTTTGGACACATTATTTGGACACTTTGCATATTGGGACTTTATTTTATTTTTGTTCTTTTATATATATTTTTTATATTTTTTATTTTTGGGTAATCTCTTTGGGTCTTGATTTTTCACTATAATTGTGGGTTTTTGGGTTTAAGTCAATGAATATATGATTTATTAGTACTTCAGGGGAAGGATATTGATATGACTTTAAGGGATTTCTGAGGATTTTATATATATACGTGTGCTGATTTATACTTATTCTGGAGAAGTCCTGCAATCGGGCATGGGAGGAGGAGACCAGGGAGCTAGAGAGCAGGAGGTCCTGTGAGGAGAGGAGGGCACGGGTAGGGTAGTATTTGGGTATCAGGTCAGTTATGTAGTTTGGGGCGGCGCTGTGAATGGCTTTGTAGGTCAGGGTTAGCAGCTTGAACTTGATGCGTTGGGCAATCGGGAGCCAATGAAGGGATTGGCAGAGGGGGGAGGCAGATGTGGAGCGGTTGGTGAGGTGGATGAGTCTTGCCGCTGAGTTCAGGATAGACTGGAGTGGGGATAGCGTTCGTTTGGGTAGGCCAGTGAGGAGGGAGTTGCAGTAGTCCAGGCGTGAGATGATGAGGGAGTGTACGAGTTGTTTGGTGGTGTCTGGGGTGAGGAATGTGCGTATCTTGGAGATGTTTCGGAGGTGGAGTCTGCATGATCTAGATAGCAGTTGGATGTGGGGTAGGAAGGAGAGGTGGGAGTCCAGGGTGACACCCAGGACTTTGGCGTGTGGGGTGGGAGTGATGGTGGCGTTGTTAGTAGTGATGGAGAAGATGGGGGGGGGGGCACGGGGTGGGGGGGAAGACCAGGAGCTCGGTTTTGGATAGGTTAAGTTTGAGGAAATGGAGCGACATCCAGTCTGATATGTCGTTTAGGAGGTGGGCGATGCGGGCAGAGAGTGAGGGGGTGAGGTGGGGGGTGGAGAGGTAAATGTGGGTGTCGTCGGCATAGAGGTGGTAATTGAAGCCGTGGGAGTGAATAAGTTTGCCAAGGGAGGAGGTATAGATGGAGAAGAGGAGGGGCCCAAGCACAGAGCCTTGGGGGAGGGAGGGGGAGGTGGCAGTGTTGTAGGTGACGCTGAAGGAGCATTGGGAAAGGTAGGAGGAGAACCAGGAGAGAGCAGCGTCCTTGATGCCAAGGGAGTGCAGTTTGGCAAGGAGGAGAGGGTGGTCAACAGTGTCGAAGGCCACGGAGAGGTTGAGGAGCAGAAGGATAGAATAGTGGCCATTGGCTTTGGCGGTTAGCAGGTCATTGGTGATTTTAAGTAGGGCGGTTTCGGTGGCAGTGCAAGGGACGGAAGCTGGACTGTAGGGGGTCAAGGAGGTTGTTATCAGTGAGGTGGGCGCTTAGGCGATTGTAGGCCAGTCGCTCAAGGAGCTTGGAAGTGAAGGGCAACAAGGAGATGGGTCTAAGGTTGTTAAGGTTGGTGGGGTCAAGGGAGGGTTTTTTGAGTATGGGGGTGATGTGTGCGTGCTTTAGAAGGGAGGGGAAGGTGCCAGTGGAGAGGGAGAGATTGAAGATGTGAGTGAGGGAGCGAATGATGGAAGGGGGGTGAATGGAGGAGCTGTGAGGGGACAGGGTCCAGGGGGCAGGTGGTAGGGAGGGCTTCAGTGAAGACCTTAGAGACCTCCTCAGAGGTAGTTGGGCTGAGGGAGCTGAGTGTTGGGGAGGTGATGATGTGCGGGGCATTAGGTATAGTGGGGGGTAGTGCGGCTATGAGGTCAGGGGAGGGGAGGGTTGAGGGGTTGAAGGAGGGCGGGAGGCTGGGTGGAGAGGTGGATTGCAAGTTGACAATGTCCTTACGGATTGCGTCAATCTTGTTTTGGAAGTGATTGGCAATCTCGTGGGCGGTGAGTGAGGTGCTCGGTGGGGGGGGGGAGAGAGCAGGGATTTGAAAGTAGAGAAGAGCCGGTGAGGACAGGTGGAGAGGGTGTTGATAAGGGTTATGAAATAGGCTTGCTTGGCGGCGTGGAGGGAGGTGGTGTAGGCGAGGTAGGCGGCTTTATAGAGGAAGAACGCGTGAGGGGATCTGGTTTTGCGCCATAAGCGCTCCAGCGCGCGACTGCATCGTTTGAGGCATTTTGTGTGGTCATTTTGCCAGGGTTGAAGCGGTCGGGGTCTAATGTTACGCGTGGTTAGGGGTGCCAGGGAGTCGAGGGCAGTGAGTCGTTGTATGCAGTAGTGGCCAGGTCAGGGCATGACAGAGGGAGGATACTGTCATACAGACGGTCAGCTGCTGGGTGGAGATGGGTCGGGTCCAGATTGAGGAGGTTGCGGGTGATGGTTAGACGCTTCGGGGGGGAGTTGAGGGAGGGGGAGATGGAGAATGTGAGGAGGTGGTGGTCAGAGAGGGGGAAGGGGGAATTAGTGAAGTCGTGGGGGGTGCAGAGGTGGGAGAAAATGAGGTCCAGGGTGTTTCCGTTGGAGTGGGTGGAGGACTGAGTGTGCTGTGTGAGCGCGAAGGAGGAGGTTAGAAGGAGGAGTTGGGAAGTCGCTGGGCTGTTGGCGTTGATCGGGATATTGAAGTCGCCTAGGATGATGGCCGGTAGCTCAGAGAGGAAGAAGGGAAGCCAGGCGGCAAAGTCGTCTAGGAAGGGGGATGCGGAACCAGGAGGCTGATAGATTACCGCAATCCTTAGGGGGGGTGGGAGAGAAGAGCCGGATGCAGTGGGCCTCAAAGGAGGAGAAGGATAGGGAGGGGGGGTTAGGGAGGACCTGGAAGGTGCTCAGCGGTGGTAGGAGCATACCGACCCCTCTGCCTCCGCTCAGTCTAGGTGAATGGGTCCAGACGAGGCCTCCATAGGAGAGGTCAGCAGGGGAGGTGGAGTCGGTGGCTTGGATCCAGGTTTTGGTGACCGCTAGGAGGGTGAGGGAGTGGGAGATAAAGAGGTTGTGGATGGAGGAGAGCTTGTTGCAAACCGAACGGGCGTTCAGGAGTGCAACCGAGAAGGGAGGGGTGGATGTGGGGAGGAGGGGGGCAGATATGAGATTGAGGGGGTTGCGGTGGTTGGTGTGAGTAGGGGGGTGCCGGGAAGGGGAGTGGGGAGATGGAGGGCCAGGGTTCGGGGAGATGTCACCAGCAGTTAGGAGAAGGAGGAGGGTGAGGAAGGTGGCATGGGAACGGGAGGACGTGAGGATGGGGAGAGTCTGTTATGCCATGACGGAGTTCATCAGTGTCCAATCGTAGGAGGGGAGAGGGAGTGGTGGGCGGCTGGGGCCGCAGCTGGCTGGTTGCAGTCTGTGGGTGCTGTAGGCCGGCGTTCATGGGTGTTGTGGCACGGCATCGGTGGGCACTGTGGTGCGGCGGCTGGACGAGCCGTAGGACGCGGTGATTGGAGGTGTTGTAGGCCCGGCGTCAGGGGTGCTGGAGTCCCAGCGTTGAGTGCACAGCTTCAGGAGGTGATGAGGGCCCGGCATCAGGAGGTGTTGGGTCGCCGGAGTTTCACCAGAGGGACAGCGCGCCGGAGGGCGGGGTGGTGGGCTGGTGGTCCCTGGTGGGGTGGTGGGCTTGCGATCCCAGGTGGGATAGTAGCCTGAGGTCCTTGGTGGTTTGCAGTCCCTGGTGGGTAGTGGGTGCCCCTGTTTGAGTGATGGATATTGAATCCATATAACAGGACATGTGATCACTGACAATCCCCAGAACAAGCCATCTGCCTGGTTTACACCTAATAATTCAATCCATGGGGAACACAAATCAGCCCAATGCCCATCACATGAAAACCAAGTTCTGCTCGGCATGTCATGGAGAGTAATGGGCACGGTCAGATGGGAGGGGCTTAGAAGAGGATGATGTCACAGACCCGCCCCCTGATCACCTACCTCTAAATGAAGAAAGCAGCTGATTGGGTGAGTACACATTGCTGTGACCTCCATGCTTAGCTTCACAGTGCGGCAATTTTACCTTCACATGCCGAGTCTCACAGGTGGCACCGCCTGTCATACCATTGTGCTGAAATGTCATTGCAGCAACTCAGAATGTCCTCAGTAGTTTGTGTGACCCCCATGTGCTTGTATTCATGCCTGACAACATCGGGGGAGGTTCCTAATGAGACCACGGATGGTGTCCTAGGGGATTTCCTCCCAGATCTAGATCACAGCATCACTGAGCTCCTGGACAGTCTGAGGTGCAACCTGGAGGCGTTGGATGGACCGAAACATGACATCCCTGAGGTGTTCTATTGGATTTAGGTCAGGTGAGCGTGTGGGCCAATCAATGGTATCAATTCCCTCATCCTCCAGGAACTGCCTGAATACTCTCCCCACATGATGCTGGGTATTGTAGTGCAGCAGGAGGAACCCAGGACCCCCTGCACCAGGAGGAACCCAGGATCCATTGCACCAGGAGGAACCCAGGATCCACTGCACCAGGAGGAACCCAGGACTCACTGCACCAGTGTAGGGTCTGGCAACGGGTCCAAGGATTTCATCCCGATACCTAATGACAGTCAGGGTGCCATTGTCTAGCCTGTAGAGGTCTGTGTGTCCCTCCATGGATATGCCTCCCCAGACCATCACTGACCCACCAACAAAACTGTCATGCTGAACCATGTCACAGGCAGCAGAACGTTCTCCACGGCTTCTCCAGACCCTTTCATGTCTGTCACATGAGCTCAGGGTGAGCCTGCTCTCATCTGTGAAAAGCACAGGGCGCCAGTGGTGGACCTGCCAATTCTGGGGTTCAATGGCAAATGCCAATCCAGCTCTATGGTGTCGGGCAGTGAGCACAGGGCCCACTAGAGGATGTCGGGCCCTCAGGCCACCCTCATGAAGTCTGTTTCTGATTGTTTGGTCAGAGACATTCACACCAGTAGCCTGCTGGAGATCATTTTGTAGGGCTCTGGCAGGTCTCATCCTGTTCCTCCTTGCACAAAGGAGCAGATACCGGTCCTGTTGATGGGTTAAGGACCTTCTATGGTCCTGTCCAGCTCTCCTAGAGGAACTGCCTGTCTCCTGGAATCTCCTCCATGCTCTTGTCTCCTGGAATCTCCTCTGTGCTCTTGTCTCCTGGAATCTCCTCCATGCTCTGTGCTGGGAGACACAGCAAACCTTCTGGCAATGCCATGTATTGATGTGCCATCCTGGAGGAGTTGGACTGCCTGTGCAACCTCTGTAGGGTCCAGGTATGGCCTCATGCTACCAGTAGTGACACTGACCCGAGCCA
Organism: Staurois parvus; assembly: GCF_062004578.1. Classification (NCBI taxonomy): domain Eukaryota; kingdom Metazoa; phylum Chordata; class Amphibia; order Anura; family Ranidae; genus Staurois; species Staurois parvus. The sequence continues at coordinate 78,541 of NW_028319004.1, forward strand.
AATGCCAAACTAGTGAAAAACAGTCAGAAAAGATGAGAAGGGAAAAAATGTCAGTGGCCTCTACCTGTAAAATCATTCCTGTTTTGGGGGTTGTCTCACTGTTGCCCATCTAAAGCACCTGTTGGTAATTTCATTAACACCAATTGAGTACTGACGTGATAATTTTTTTGTTTGCACTAACATACAATTTTGAGGACAAGCTTTTGGGTATGTCCCCTTATTCAGGGTCCAAGCAGTACTATTACAAAGTTTCAGGGCTTTCTTTCTGCCGGAACGCGGCGGTACTGCGTTCCGCCACCTTTTTCTTCTTGTCCCCGCTCACCGACTGCCTCTGCAGAGCTGACAAGCTATGCAGAGCAGCGAAAGTGACAGGTGCCGGACGCGGCTTGTTTATGTCATGCTTGCGCGTGCCCGGCACCTGTCACTGCCGCTGCTCACAGCCGGTGAGCGGGGACATGCACGCTTCACCCCCCCCCCTCTACCGCCAGCGTGTAAACATCGGGGGCGCGCGGCCACCCCCATAGGAAAGGTGTATCTTAGTACACCCGGCGGTGCGCGCTGACGTCATCACGCCCTCTGCTCGTCGATCCTACCATAGCGCGGATCGTCAGCATCAGGTAAGGAGCGGCGATACAATTTTTCTCGCTTTTCTTGCTAATGTGGGGGGGGGCAGTGTTACTCGCTATTCTTACTAATGTGGGGGAGGGGGCGGTGTTAATTCCATACATTTACTTTTATAGCCCCTCCCAAATTTTACTTGCATTCCTGTTCTCTAAAGGGGTGGTCCTAGGGTTTGATGGGGGCGTGGCCAGGTTTGGGTGGGGGAGTTCCACCACCTTTCCTCTGAGAAAAAAAGCCCTGCAAAGTTTTAGCAGAATGTTAGAAGAGATGTGGGGATGAGAAAAAAAACAAATAAAAAAAACAGAAAGACTAGAGATAAGACACAGTAAAGAAAGCAAAGACTGGGGGGGGGGGGGAATAACACTCACAGAGGGAGTCATAAAACTGTGGGATAATGATTGAGGAATCCCAGGTCCAAATTAAGGCCGTTATCTCTTGTGTCAAATAGAATTATCATTCTTAGTTCAAAACCTGGAATCCAATCATGATGAACACCAAAGCAGCTGAAACTGATGAACAACCCCCTCTGCTACTTACCTGACCAGATCAATATCCCAGGAGTCTCATTGACTATGCTATACTCTGATTACAAAGTCTGCCTTTAATTGTTTTGAGCAGCGTATATCCGGGGGGTGGGGGGAACAGGGGATAAAAAGAGTAGTCTGTCTGTATATCTAGGGGGAGATCACAGCAGATAAAAAGAGGGGTCCAAATGTATTTCTGGGGGTGATCACAGGGATAGAGGGGTCTGTCTGTATATCTAGGGGGAGATCACAGCGGAGAAAAAGAGGGGTCCAAATGTATTTCTGGGGGTGATCACAGGGATAGAGGGGTCTGTCTGTATATCTAGGGGGAGATCACAGCAGATAAAAAGAGGGGTCCAAATGTATTTCTGGGGGTGATCACAGGGATAGAGGGGTCTGTCTGTATATCTAGGGGGAGATCACAGCGGAGAAAAAGAGGGGTCCAAATGTATTTCTGGGGGTGATCACAGGGATAGAGGGGTCTGTCTGTATATCTAGGGGGAGATCACAGCGGTGAAAAAGAGGGGTCCAAATGTATTTCTGGGGGTGATCACAGGGATAGAGGGGTCTGTCTGTATATCTAGGGGGACATCACAGTGGAAAAAAAGAGGGGTCCAAATGTATATCCAGAGGAAGAGATCAAAGAGGATAAAAGAGAAGTCCAAATGTCACCAAACCCTAATAATGTGGTCAGAGTGTCAGTTGTAAATATGAAGAGTTGCCATCATTCAGATGGTTATCAGTAGAGATGAGCGAAGTATTCAAAAATTCGATTCGGCTGATTCGGCGAATTTCAGGAAGAAATTCGATTCGATGCGAATTTATTCGCTACGAAGATAACTTATAAAAAGGGTTTCTAGGCTTCAGAGAGCCTTTAAATTAGTGCAGAACACTGTACCTTTAATTTAAATGCCCTTGGAGATGAGGAAGGAGAAGGAGAAGGAGAAGGATGAGAAGAAGGAGAAGGAGAAGGATGAGAAGAAGGAGAAGGAGAAGGATGAGAAGAAGGAGAAGGAGAAGGATGAGAAGAAGGAGAAGGAGAAGGATGAGAAGAAGGAGAAGGATGAGAAGAAGGAGAAGGAGAAGGATGAGAAGAAGGAGAAGGAGAAGGATGAGAAGAAGGAGAAGGATGAGAAGAAGGAGAAGGATGAGAAGAAGGAGAAGGATGAGAAGAAAGAGAAGGATGAGAAGAAGGAGAAGGAGAAGGAGAAGGATGAGAAGAAGGAGAAGGATGAGAAGATGGAGAAGGAGAAGGATGAGAAGAAGGAGAAGGAGAAGGATGAGAAGAAGGAGAAGGAGAAGGATGAGAAGAAGGAGAAGGAGAAGGACGAGAAGAAGGAGAAGGATGAGAAGAAGGAGAAGGATGAGAAGCAGGATGAGAAGAAGGAGAAGGATGAGAAGAAGGATGAGAAGAAGGAGAAGGATGAGAAGAAGGATGAGAAGTAGGATGAGAAGAAGGAGAAGGATGAGAAGAAGGAGAAGGATGAGAAGAAGGAGAAGGATGAGAAGAAGGAGAAGGAGAAGGATGAGAAGAAGGAGAAGGAGAAGGATGAGAAGAAGGAGAAGGATGAGAAGAAGGAGAAGGAGAAGGATGAGAAGAGGGGGAAGGAGAAGGAGAAGGATGAGAAGAAGGATGAGAAGAAGGAGAAGGATGAGAAGAAGGATGAGAAGAAGGAGAAGGATGAGAAGAAGAAGAAGGATGAGAAGAAGGAGAAGGATGAGAAGAAGGAGAAGGAGAAGGATGAGAAGAAGGAGAAGGATGAGAAGAAGGAGAAGGATGAGAAAAAGGATGAGAAGAAGGAGAAGGATGAGAAGAAGGAGAAGGATGAGAAGAAGGATGAGAAGAAGGAGAAGGATGAGAAGAAGGATGAGAAGAAGGAGAAGGATGAGAAGAAGAAGGATGAGAAGAAGGAGAAGGATGAGAAGAAGGAGAAGGATGAGAAGAAGGAGAAGGAGAAGGATGAGAAGAAGGAGAAGGATGAGAAGAAGGAGAAGGATGAGAAGAAGGAGAAGGATGAGAAGAAGGAGAAGGATGAGAAGAAGGAGAAGGATGAGAAGAAGGAGAAGGATGAGAAGAAGGATGAGAAGAAGGAGAAGGATGAGAAGAAGAAGGATGAGAAGAAGGAGAAGGATGAGAAGAAGAAGAAGGATGAGAAGAAGGAGAAGGATGAGAAGAAGGAGAAGGATGAGAAGAAGGAGAAGGATGAGAAGAAGAAGAAGGATGAGAAGAAGAAGAAGGATGAGAAGAAGGAGAATTCCAAGCCGGCAAAAAGTGTATCTGCAGAGCTCCGCTATTTCTTAGGCTATTTCTGACAGTTCTGGGACACTCACTCCATACAGCGGTTGAAACATTGTATCTATTTGTTTCCATAAATGACATTCTGCAGATACACTTAGAGGAGCTCTGCAGATACACTTTTTGCCGGCTTGGAATTATTCTTATTTTCATCCTACTTCTTCATCCTCATCCTCTTCTTCTTCTTCTGAGGATGAGGATGAGGATGAAGAAGAAGAAGAAGTAGGATGAAAATAAGAATTCCAAACCGGCAAAAAGTGTATGTGCAGAGTTCCTCTATTTCTGACAGTTCTCTGACAGCTCCTTCACATGTACAGCGGTTGAAACATCTGTATCCTAAATGGAAACTAATAGATACAATGTTTCAACCGCTGTACATGTGAAGGAACTGTCAGAGAAATGTCAGAAATAGCGGAGCTCTCTGCAGGGACACTTTTGCCGGCTGATCGGGAAAAATTCGATTCGCGCACCCGAAGTAGGCAAATTTTCGGATTCGACGCAAATCGAATTTTTCCTGAAATTCGTATCGAATTCCGGTTCGCCTGGTTCGATTCGCTCATCTCTAGTTATCAGGACACAGCAGCTCCACATAAAATGAATGAACAATCATCACCAGGCAGAGTATCAGCTCAGTCTTCTGGTGCTAATAGCCGGTCCTTTATTGGGTATATATGGACAAATGAGAGGTTCCCCAGTATATAGGAAGGACAGACTACCTGTGGGAGGTCAGATCACATTTCTAGCGGGAGCTTACAGGGCTGATGGCCTCCCTACAATACAAGGAGCCAATCAGGTCATATGCTGACAGAAGCATGCTGACAGGAGGAGAGAGCAGAGTGATGAGATGAGTTCATTACTCTGCTGCTTCTCCTTTCAGTGTCTATTCACAGGTGGTAGCAAGCCCAGGATGACCTGGGCTCAGATGAAGTGGGTTGAATGATGCTGGCTAACAGACAAAGGACATGTAGTGGCAGTAAAAAATAAGTCTTGCTGGGGAAATGCCGTGAAATAGAAGATAACGGGAAATGTAAAATGTGACTGTTGGCCCCAGAACAAGAATAGAGGGCAGATGGGAACACTTGTTCTGGGGCAACTATCTTAGAGTGCCCATACACAGTGAGATCAAACTGAACGATCAATGTCTGATTCAACAAAGCCATCAAGCCAGACAAAGATGGCGGAGCGATGAGCGAAAGGTTTCCATTGACCCAAGCTGATTGGTTGTGTGGGAAGGAAAATAATCAATTATACCGCATGAATCAATGACATTATTGCACCTGTAGATCAACAAGGGTGTGCAGAGATGCCAGGAACCTCCCTCAGTGATCATTGTTTGATGAATGAAGAAGAATATAAATCAGACGTGATTTTCCATCACAATGAGACGACCCGTCACTGTCTGTCACTCGTTATTCAGCCGTGCCGGCTTTGTCTCTGTTCATACATTTCCCATTCAATCCTTTAGTCAGATCAGACATTGACCAATCAGTTGTATGGAGCCACGTACGGCCGCCATAGGAGGGATGTTCTGCTGATTGGGTCAGTTTGTTCATTCTCCTCTGACGTCTGTCCTGATGAACCAATCACAGCAGAGTGCACTACATGGCCTGCAATGCACCTAAATGTAGAATAAAACACATCTGCCTTCCCCACACACTCATATGTTCCCAGTTATCACATACACACTGCAAGCAAACTGATTGGCTCTTTACGCTGCCTCTCCCTTTCCCAATCTGAGCTCTGCTGTAAAGGAACTGCACATGCGTTGGGTGCACGATCACGCGTGTTCCAGGTAAAATGTGCCGCTCTCTGGTAGATGCATAGGACTGCATTTCATTCCTAATGGTAATGGCCCCCCCACGCATCAATAAATGTGATGGTTTCATGTGTAAAACCCCGTGGTTCCGTGTGACGTGTTATAAAACAAGGTTTGAGGACTTCTTCACTGCATTTCTCATGAGGACAGCAGCCCCATCAAATGAATGGACTGCTGTATCCAGGACGTGCGCACGCATCAAACGCAAACATGTGACCTGGATTTACACTGATTGCATTTATAAGAAATACAAACACATGATGATGTACTAAAACCCCACTCCGGGGACACAAAACCTGCCGTGGGGCCCCCTGCACTACATGGGTTACTCTGGGGGTGCCAGAATACAGGGAATCAGTGACCTCATTCTATGTGACAGCAGCCTCGCTCTAGTGGTCGGACCGGGTCACTGCAGCCGTCTCCTCCAAGCTGCTCATGTATGCTCGCCCCATTCACATCCAATGTATGGTTTATAGCCCCGCACTGTACTGATGATGCCTACTGAGGGACCGCCCACAGGGTGGAGCTACAGGGGTAAGAGGACAGTGCCGGAGAGGGGGTTATGGTAAGTAACCCCATTGGTTGCCCCTTGGTCTCACCCCTAGACATATTGAGTACTAACCCTTGTATTATGTGTATGGGGGGCACTGCAAGGATAGATTTGGGGGCTTTAATGAATACACAGTTGCTGTAGAATGTCTGTAGTGGGTGAGAGGCTTCGTATTCGTCTTTCTCAGCCTATCCAGCTACAAGCATCTCAAGGCTTTGAAATCCACCATTCGTGAACCTTCCTGGCAGCCATATATTCAGTGGTGGTTTCTACCGAGTCATCACCGAGGATCTGGTGAAATGAGAAGGGTTGTGGAGAGGACATGTGCTGACATTTAATATGAGTGATACCTTTCCTGGCAAGGCTCAGGCTACCAGCCGGTCAACACTGGCACATGTCCGGGAAATCATACCGGTGACCACAAAAGCCAAGGACTCTGAAAGAGGTGACCGCAGGTGAAGGGGCTGTCTATACGTAGAATTTGCAGAGATCTATTGTGACGTACTGAGACCCAGTTATGTGGTCAAGGACTTGTGAGGTCAGAAGACAATGCCGGCCATAATCCAGAGAGCAAAATGACACCAATTATCATCACCCCCAGGTGCAACTTTATGGCTTCCAACACCCCCAGGAGTCTGATGTACACATGAACTCCGGGACCCCCGTATACCCGGGCCTGACGCTCACACATTGACGCTCACTCAAGCCTGCACTCACACTTCAGCTGGGAGTCTTTGGTCGTTTTGCAGGCTCTGTTTTTGAACTTGTTTTAGCCAGTGGAAAGCAAGTTATTTGAGGGAAAAAAAAAAAAAGCAATATGTGCTTTCCATGTTTTTTTCAGGTGCTCCCATTGAAGTCTATTGTGGCCAAAAAAACAACTGAAGCTTGTAGCTACAAGAAGCTCATGTATTTTTTTCAAACAATGCTACACTCAGGTATGAACAGGCACATCTGAAACCATGGAATTGTGGATGCTGAGGGTTTCGGAGCTTGGAGATACACTCAGGTGTGAACAGGCACATCTGAAAACCATGGAATTGTGAATGCTGAGGGTTTTGGAGCTTGGAGATACTCTGGAGATACACTCAGGTGTGAATGGGACCTGATCCTTCTCTAAAGCTAGAGCTTGCCAAACAAATAAATATATGACGTTACTACAGCTGGAAAACACAGCAGAGGACATTGGGGGATACTGGGATACACTGGGAGGCATCAGGGGACACTGGGATACACTGGGAGGCATCATTGGATACTGGGATACACTGGGAGACATCATGGGATACTGGGATACACTGGGAGGTATCAGGGGACACTGGGATACACTGGGAGGCATTAGGGGAGACTGGGAGACATTGGGAAACACTGTGGAGCACCAGGGATACTGGGATAGACTAGGGGATGCTGGGATACACTGGGAGGCATCAGGGGACACTGGGATACACTGGGAGGCATCAGGGGACACTGGGATACACTGGGAGGCATCAGGGGACACTGGGATACACTGGGAAGCATCAGGGGATACTGGGAGACATTGGGAAGCATTAGGGTACACTGGGAGACATTGGGAAACACTGGGAGGCATCAGGAGATACTAAAATACACTGGGAGGCATCAGGGGATACTGAGATACACTGGGAGGCATCAGGGGACACTGGGATACACTGGGAGGCATCAAGGGATACTGGGATACACTGGGAGGCATCAGGGGAGACATTGGGAAACACTGGGGAGCACCAGGGATACTGGGATACACTAGGGGATACTGGGATACACTGGGAGGCATCAGGGGATACTGGGATACACTGGGAGGCATCAGGGGATACTGGGATACACTGGGAGGCATCAGGGGACACTGGGATACACTGGGAGGCATCAGGGGACACTGGGATACACTGGGAGGCATCAGGGGATACTGGGATACACTGGGAGGCATCAGGGGATACTGAGATACACTGGGAAGCATCAGGGGATACTGGGAGACATTGGGAAGCATTAGGGTACACTGGGAGACATTGGGAAACACTGGGAGGCATCAGGAGATACTGAAATACACTGGGAGGCATCAGGGGATACTGAGATACACTGGGAGGCATCAGGGGACACTGGGATACACTGGGAGGCATCAGGGGACACTGGGATACACTGGGAGGCATCAGGGGATACTGGGATACACTGGGAGGCATCAGGGGACACTGGGATACACCGGGAGGCATCATTGGATACTGGGATACACTGGGAGGCATCAGGGGACACTGGGATACACTGGGAGGCATCAGGGGATACTGGGATACACTGGGAGGCATCATTGGATACTGGGATACACTGGGAGGCATCAGGGGAGACTGGGATACACTGGGAGACATCATGGGATACTGGGATACACTGGGAGGTATCATGGGATACACTGGGAGGCATCAGGGGACACTGGGATACACTGGGAGGCATCAGGGAATACTGGGATACACTGGGAGGCATCAGGGGACACTGGGATACACTGGGAGGCATCAGGGGATACTGGGATACACTGGGAGGCATCATTGGATACTGGGATACACTGGGAGGCATCAGGGGAGACTGGGATACACTGGGAGACATCAGGGGAGACTGGGATACACTGGGAGACATCATGGGATACTGGGATACACTGGGAGGTATCATGGGATACACTGGGAGGCATCAGGGGACACTGGGATACACTGGGAGGCATCAGGGAATACTGGGATACACTGGGAGGCATCAGGGGAGACTGGGATACACTGGGAGACATCATGGGATACTGGGATACACTGGGAGGTATCATGGGATACACTGGGAGGCATCAGGGGACACTGGGATACACTGGGAGGCATCAGGGGATACTGGGATACATGGAGAGGTATCGGGATACTGGGATACATTGAGAGGCATCAGGGGACACTGGGATACACTGGGAGGCATCAGGGGATACTGGGATACACTGGGAGGCATCAGGGGATACTGGGATACACTGGGAGGCATCAGGGGATACTGAGATACACTGGGAAGCATCAGGGGACACTGGGATACACTGGGAGGCATCAGGGGATACTGGGAGACATTGGGAGGCATCAGGGGATACTGGGATACACTGGGAAGCATCAGGGGATACTGGGAGACATTGGGAAGCATTAGGGTACACTGGGAGACATTGGGAAACACTGGGAGGCATCAGGAGATACTGAAATACACTGGGAGGCATCAGGGGACACTGAGATACACTGGGAGGCATCAGGGGACACTGGGATACACTGGGAGGCATCAGGGGACACTGGGATACACTGGGAGGCATCAGGGGACACTGGGATACACTGGGAGGCATCAGGGGACACTGAGATACACTGGGAGGCATCAGGGGATACTGGGATACACTGGGAGCCATCAGGGGATACTGGGAGACATTGGGAAGCATTAGGGTACACTGGGAAACACTGGGGAGCACCAGGGACACTGGGTCCCTGATCTCCTAGAAGACAGGAGGTCCCCATAGTGTACTATGGATGAAAAGGTGTGTTTATGAAGGAACAAATCCACTCACATTTACATGAAGAATAACGGCATGTAGTACACACAGCGGGGCCACGGCTCCCATATCACTTCCGGTCTCAGCACTGACACCCGGCTCCGCCCACACACATCATCACACCACGTGACTTCCTTAGTGGGATGTGGCCGGGGGCTGTCTGCCTCTCTATACAGCCGTGTCTAATTGTGAATTCCATACACACCGCAAATCATATTTACAGATTTTATTTAGTTTGATTATTATATAACTTATCACATTGTATGGTGTATGTCTGCACTATTCATTCATTACAGCCGCAGGATAATACACTCCTAACTTTGTTACCCTTATGCTATATAATTTATATTGTACATTACATACTTCTGACCCCTGCGCTATATACTCTATGTTGTACATTACATACTCTTGACCCCTGCACTATATACTCCATGTTGTACATTACATACTCCTGGCCCCTGCACTATATACTCTATGTTGTACATTACATACTCTTGACCCCTGCACTATATACTCCATGTTGTACATTACATACTCCTGACCCCTGCACTATATACTCTATGTTGTACATTACATACTCCTGACCCCTGCACTATATACTCTATGTTGTACATTACATACTCCTGGCCCCTGCACTATATACTCTATGCTGTACATTACATACTCCTGACCCCTGCACTATATACTCTATGTTGTACATTACATACTCCTGACCCCTGCACTATATACTCTATGTTGTACATTACATACTCCTGACCCCTGCACTATATACTCTGTTGTACATGACATACTCCTGACTCCTACACTATATACTGTATGTTGTACATTACATACTCCTGACCCCTGCACTATATACTGTATGTTGTACATTACATACTCCTGACCCCTGCACTATATACTCTATGTTGTACATTACATACTCCTGACCCCTGCACTATATACTTTATGTTGTACATTACATCCTCCTGACCCCTGCACTATATACGCTATGTTGTACATTCCATAGTCCTGACCTCTGCACTATATACTCTATGTTGTACATTACATACTCCTGACCCCTGCACTATATACTCTGTTGTACATTACATACTCCTGACCCCTGCACTATATACTCTGTTGTACATTACATCCTCCTGACCCCTGCACTATATACTCTATGTTGTACATTACATACTCCTGACCCCTGCACTATATACTCTATGTTGTACATTACATACTCCTGACCCCTGCACTATATACTCTATCTTGTACATTACATACTCCTGACCCCTGCACTATATACTCTATGTTGTACATTACATACTCCTGACCCCTGCACTATATACTCTATGTTGTACATTATATACTCCTGACCCCTGCACTATATACTCTATGTTGTACATTACATACTCCTGAACCCTGCACTATATACTCTATGTTGTACATTACATACTCCTGACCCCTGCACTATATACTCTATGTTGTACATTACATACTCCTGATACTATAAAGTTCAAAACTTTACAGCCTATATAAAAGGTTGTACATTACAGAGGCCTTACTTATTTTGCTCCCATTTATAAAGAATACCCAACATTTGTCATTGCTCGGTGAATTCATGTCACATTCTTTTGGTTAACTTTTTAAAAACAGACCTCCGAGTGTTTGTGAAATCTCCCACCACAAAATGTACTCAGCCAATGACAGGTCAGGACTCCATTTTTATTCTTCTGCCATCAATGGCCAACCTGGTCCCACACTTCATCCATGTCTTTGGGGACCTCTGATCTCCTTATGAACTGTTTCTTCCATGATGAAGATCAGCCATGGAGTATATCTGAGGTGTATATCAGGGTGTGCTTCTTCCCCACATGAGAGCTGGGATGTCCAGCAACATTCATCTAGAAGACATTTCCCGCACTCAAGGCACTAATACACCTCCAGGATTGTGTGGGACCCCTGATGTACAGGAAGACAGGACTTCAGTGCAGAACATTTCCCTCACTCAGGACAGGAAAGTGGCTTCTCCCCTGTGTGAGATCTCTGATGTCTGTAAAGATGAGACGTCTGTGAAAAATATTTCCCACATTCAGGACAGGAATATGGCTTCTCCCCCGTGTGACATCTCTGATGACTGGAAAGATGGGACCTCACTGAAAAACATTTCCCACACTCAGGACAGGAATATGGCTTCACCCCTGTGTGAGACCTCTTATGTGTGTAAAGATTGGACTTCACGGAAAAACATTTCCCGCACTCAGGACAGGAATATGGCTTCTCCCCCGTGTGTGATCTCTGATGTATGGAAAGATAGGACCTCAATAAAAAACATTTCCCGCACTCAGGACAGGAATATGGCTTTTCTCCTGTGTGAGATCTTTTATGCACATTAAGCTCTGATTTACACCGGAAACCCTTCCCGCACTCAGTACAGGAGAACCTCTTCCCACACTCAGTACAGGAGAACCTCTTCCCTGTTGGAAGGCCGGCCCGGTCCCGCACAGTCTGAGGTTCCTCAGGATACAAGGAATCTGATGGTCCATCTACACTGGGTGGTGCTGGATGGACATTGGAGGGAGCCGGGTTTTCTCCTGGACTATACTGTGTGATGTCCTCATCTTCTACTTTCCAGTCTGGAGACAAAGTGAGACAATCCTCGGAGGTTTTCCTCATCTCCCGGCCATGGACTAAAATACAAAGACAAAGAGGATTACTAGACAGGAGCTGATTGGTTCCCCCAAACCAGGACTCCGCCCACATCAGGCAGCTTGGTCTCTGAGGAGCCTACAATTCCACCCTCAAGGGAACTAGGAAATGGCTCCTCTGATCTCCTACCAGGTCATTTCTTTATTCATGGACCTTAGTCAGAGAGTGAGGAAACAACCAGAACTGTCTTTTATAGGAGGGACAGTGATGAGGGGATTATAGGACGAGGGTCCCCACCCCCTCTATCACTCATCGCCATCTTCCCAACACAAGAAGTACTGCACTTCCTTATTTACTCCATGATTTAGTCATGAAGAACAGCGGGGCTGAGCCCCACCAGAGCTCAGAGAGTGAGGATGGGGGGAGAACAACCAAGATGAAGACTGGACTGATCCTGAAGACCACCATCATTGGGGTATTGACTCCTCCCTCATTGTCACTTTCTCTTTAAGGGTCCAAAGTTGGAGGATGTTATCACATTATTATCACCATGTAAAAGTCTGTGCTCCAATCACAGCATCCGATATAAAATGTCCAGCTGGGAGGAAATGGGTGTAACAAAAGAGAATCCATATTATCTGTATATATAGCAGTGGGGGGAGGGGGAGAGCAGAAATCAGGAGTATGGAATGTTCAACATAGAGTATATAGTGCAGGGGTCAGGAGTATGTAATGTACAACCTAGAGTATATAGTGCAGGGGTCAGGGGTATGGAATGTACAACATAGAGTATATAGTGCAGGGGTCAGGAGTATGTAATGTACAACATAGAGTATATAGTGCAGGGGTCAGGAGTATGTAATGTACAACATAGAGTATATAGTGCAGGGGTCAGGGGTATGTAATGTACAACATAGAGTATATAGTGCAGGGGTCAGGAGTATGTAATATACAATATAGAGTATATAGTGCAGGGGTCAGGAGTATGTACTGTACAACATAGAGTATATAGTGCAGGGGTCAGGAGTATGTAATGTACAACATAGAGTATATAGTGCAGGGGTCAGGAGGATGTAATGTACAGCATAGAGTATATAGCGCAGGGGTCAGGAGAATGGAATGTACAACATGGAGTATATAGTGCAGGGGTCAGGAGTATGTAATGTACAACATAGAGTATATAGTGCAGGGGTCAGGAGTATGTAATGTACAACATAGAGTATATAGTGCAGGGGTCAGGAGTATGTAATGTACAACATAGAGTATATAGTGCAGGGGTCAGGAGTATTTAATGTACAACATACAGTATATAATGCAGGGGTCAGGAGTATGTAATGTACAATATCAATTATATAGTGTAATGGTCAGGGCTCATAATATTGTTATTCAGTAATTAAAGGTCCTTAAAGGGTTGCTTGCCTCCCATCTCCTGAGACTGCACTCAGTGGCTTGGGTCTGAGACACTACAGACATATCCCTCCACCCGGCACAGCCAGCAGATAAAAGTGAAGGTACCCTGGAGGAGTCAGGCACAAGGCAGGAGACCCCAGTCACATGTCCTGGGTGCCTACATTATGCAATGCTTATAGGAAAAATCAACATTTTGCTGCCAGCTGAACCCCAGAACCTCCATAAATCCAGTCTAGAGACATAAATTGTGTCTGCAGCACAGAGAAGGAAGATTATCCGAGAGAAATCCAGGAATACAGGACGGGGAACACAGCTCAGGAAAGTGACCAGGGGATTACAGGCTGATATCACCCAGTCCCTGCCCTACTCTGGACCAATCAGTGAGCAGTATGGGTGGAGGAATGGATTTAGTGTTCATGACCCACCTGTGCTGATCTCTGTAGGAGTGTCCTCCTCTATAAATGTCCCCGTTATTCCATCCTCCTCCATAGACTGCTGATCATCCCTCACATACGCCTCTTCTTCTTCTGCTTTCACCTCAAATTCTATATCGATTGGATCTCCACTCTAAATCAAGGAAATGAGAGAGAATATCATCTGTAAAATGTAAATTTTGTTATTGTGACATCACATAAACAATCCACACATTGTCTCCATGAGTCTATTTTTTATAACCTCCACCCACCTTGTAATGATGAGGGATGGTGTGACCTTCCTGTGTGGAATCCCGGGAATACAGAGGACGGGGACATCTCTCTGGTGGGTTCCCATGACTGGATCCATCTGTAGGAAACACACACACTGACTGAATCCATTGTTTCTATGTGTTTATCAGATGATGGGGGATCTAGGTGGATCCTCCGTACTGCTCTCTCCTTTACAATAAAGTCTCCTCTTACCCGGTGATGTGAGGGGCGGCTGATTGTCCATCATGACGTCCTTGTAGAGATCCTTGTGTCCTTCTAAATACTCCCACTCCTCCATGGAGAAATAGACAGTGACACCCTGACACCTTATAGGAACCTGACACACACAATGATACAGTCACCATCCAGACACATCCCTTGTCTGTTACTGGAGAATGTCCCAGAATTCCCGGCACCGCTCACCTCTCCTGTCAGCAGCTCCATCATCTTCTTGGTGACTTCTAGAATCTTCTGCATGTTGTGTCTCTCAGGGTTTAGGGAGTCACATGGAGGCACTGTGATGGTCATATGATCACCTGACTTCAGAAGAGGAAATCTCTGTATTGAGGAACCAATAGGAATATCATGTTAGACTCCCAGAATCCTCCTCACCTCTCCGGTCAGGTCTGTGCTTTATTAATAGAGATAAGAGTGATGTCATGTGACCTCCCAGAATCCTCCTCACCTCTCCGGTCAGGTCTGTGGTTTATTAATAGAGATGAGAGTGATGTCATGTGACCTCCCAGAATCCTCCTCACCTCTCCGGTCGGGTCTGTGTTTTATTAAGAGATAAGAGTGATGTCATGTGACCTCCCAGAATCCTCCTCACCTCTCCAGTCAGGTCTGTGTATTAATTATAGAGATAGGAGTGATGTCATGTGACCTCCCAGAATCCTCCTCACCTCTCCGGTCAGGTCTGTGGTTTATTAATAGAGATAAGAGTGATGTCATGTGACCTCCCAGAATCCTCCTCACCTCTCCGGTCGGGTCTGTGTTTTATTAACAGAGATAAGAGTGATGTCATGTGACCTCCCAGAATCCTCCTCACCTCTCCAGTCAGGTCTGCGTATTAATTATAGAGATAGGAGTGATGTCATGTGACCTCCCAGAATCCTCCTCGCCTATCTGGTCAGGTCTGTGTTTATTAATAGAGATGAGAGTGATGTCATGTGACCTCCCAGAATCCTCCTCACCTCTCCGGTCAGGTCTGTGTTTTATTAATAGAGATGAGAGTGATGTCATGTGACCTCCCAGAATCCTCCTCACCTCTCCGGTCAGCAGGTAGATGATCTCCAGGGTGAGGTTTAGTATCTTCTTAGTCATGTGACTCCGGTCCTCCTCCATCCTCATTGGTGCCATCATGTGATCTATACAGGTCTCCTTGTAGACGGATAACTTTGGGAAATGAAAGTAAGAATGATTTGGATGGTATTGGTCACACAATAATAGGATGTGGATGTGAGGGGGGAATAGGAGGGTTGCTGGACATTTAAAGTGTAACTAAAGACAAACTACTTGTTTCATTTTGGATAGAGTAAGGGAGGGTTATAACCTCTGTCAGGTGTTTTTGCCATCTGTGTCCCATTGGGGAGATTTCCCTTCACTTCCTGTCCCATAGCCAAAACAAGTGAGAGGAAATCCCCCCAAAGTGAGGTAATTCTGGTGTCATTGGACGATTTCCCCTCTATTAGTGTTCTGATGTCAACCCAAAATTTGGGGCTCTCTTTCACTCTTGGTTATAATGGTCACCGGGACAAATGGGGGCACAAACCGCAATACAAAACTGACAGATGCTCTAATTCCTCTCTACTCCAAAACTAAAAAAAAAGTTTTACCTTTAGTTATACCTTAAGAACTACCGCCCCCCACGGGAACATGTTTAGTTTAGACTGTTTAGTGTTTAGACCCCAGAACTCTCTTGGTCTGCTGGATCAGAAATCCCCTTTTCTCTGAACTGGTTTTGATGAGTTTTAGATCTGCAGACAAGGGATGATAAATGGTTACATAGTCGGTAAGGTTGACTAAAGACACTCGTCCCTCCAGTTCAGTCGCAGTGTGTGTATCTGCGTGTCTATGGCACCATCCTCTTCCATATCCCTTTACATTGTGTTCCCTAAGAAACACATCTAAAAGGTTTGTGAATGTATCTACACTCCCCGCTGACACACCAACTGTGGAAGGGAGTTCCACATCCTTACCGCTCCAACAGTAAAGAACGTAACACACAGTTTAACCACTTGACCTCCAGAAGGTATTACCCCTTCATGACCAGGGTATTGTTTTGCTCTTCAGCACTGCACTACTTTAACTGGAAATTGCTTGGTCATGCAACAATGAACCCAAATGCAATTTGCCCCCCAGCAACAAGGACATCATTTCACACCACTACTTTGAAGGACTGGGTGAGAGAGTTCCTAACCCACACCACACCACCATGTGATACAGGTTCCATAGTTGTTGTTGCCGGTTACTTAAGTCCAGGATTCTTACAATACAGATTGCCACATAGAGACACAGTCTCTGTAGCCCAATCAGTGCTGCGGCCTATCTACACCAGAAGCCCATTGAAGTATCACACACAGTATATCAGCCCTAATAGATTCTGTTGCCTGATTGGCAGGAACTGGAAAAAAGTAAAATCATATTACCTCCGGCCTGTTCTACACAAAGTTCCACCAGCCAAGTCTCACACTACAGGGACATACAGTTGTGTTCAAAATAATATCCGTGTGTTGAAAAAAGTAAATAAAGCTGAAAATCCCTCTAATAGCTTTTATTTCCATCCACACAAATGCATTGGGAACACGACACATTCTATTCCAAATCACAACATGAAGAAAAATACATCAAATTTGTGTTGTTCCTCTAAAAAAATGGAAGAAAAGTGAATATTAGACGGTTCAAAAAAATGGCCGTGTTTGTATTCTTCTTTACAAACTCAAACATTCACTATATAACCTGAGAAATGTTTGAAGATTTTGCTTTCCTTTGAATGACTTCATGAATATTTGGTTGTAGTCGCACTGTTTCTGAGAACTGCTGTACATCTGTGTTGCATGGAGTCACCCAACTTCTGGCCCCTGTGATCAGGTATTCCAGCCCAGGATGATTGGACCACATTCCACAGTTCTTCTCTATTTCTTGGTTTTGCCTCAGAAACGGCATTTTTGATGTCACCCCACAAGTTTTCTATTGGATGAAGATCCGGGGATTGGGCTGGCCACTCCATAACGTCCATCTTGTTGGTCTGGAACCAATATGTTGCACGTTTACTGGTGTGTTTGGGGTCGTTGTCTTGTTGGAACACCCATTTCAAGGTAATTTCCTCTTCAGCATAAGGCAGCATGACCTCTTCAAGTATTCTGATGTATTCAAACTGATCCATGATCCCTGGTATGCGATAAATAGGCCCAACACCGTAGTATGAGAAACATCCCCATATCATGATGCTTGCACCACCATGCTTCACGGTCTTCACAGTGTACTGTGGCTTGAATTCAGTGTTTGGGGGTCGTCTGACAAACTGTCTCTGCCCACTAGACCCAAAAAGAACAATCTTACTTTCATCAGTCCACAAAATGTCGCGCCATTTCTCTTTAGGCCAGTCAATGTGCTCTTTGGCAGATTGTAACCTCTTCAGCACGTCTTTTTCCCAACAGTGGGACTTTGCGGGGACTTCTTGCAGATAGCTTGGCTTCACATCAGCGTCTTCTAATTGTAACAGTCCTCACAGGGAACGCCACACCTTCTTTCATCTTCCTGGAGCTGATTGTTGGCTGAGTCCGCCCCATTTTGGCTATTCTTCTATCCATTCCAATGGTAGTTTTTCGCTTTCTTCCACGTCTTTCAGGTTTTGGTTGCCATTTTAAAGCATTTGTGATCATTTTAGCTGAGCAGCCGATCATTTTCTGCATTTCTTTATATGTTTTCCCCTCTCCAATCAACTTTTTAATCAAGGTATGCTGTTCTTCTGAACAATGTCTGGAACGACCCATTTTCCTCAGAATTTCAGAGAGAAATACACTGTAACCAGCATGTCCAACATTTGCTGCCTTCCTTCCTTAAATAAGGGCAATAATTGCCACCTGTTTATCAAAGAATGAATGACCTCACTAATAGAACCCCACACTGCTATTATTTTGAACACGCCCCTTTCAATTAGTGATTCAATGACACAGAATCAGCAGCATGCATGTCATGACTGTTGGGTTTCTATTACTCTACTACACCTGCTAGTAAATTATTTGCCATGTAGAAATATCATTTCCACCAAAAACAGTGATTGATCCGGTTAGTGATGTCTGACTGTTATTATTTCGAACACAACTGTACTTCTGCTGAAGTCTGCTCTCACCCTCCTCAGTTTGAGTAACCACCAGACCCAAGTAAACTCCTAGCTTGTTGTCTTTATTGAAGGGGAACTCTGCTTGCTTTGTCCTCATCTGTAGGGAAGGGACATTTTCTCATGAAGAAAAGGGATGACCCCTCCACTGGGCACCAACGTAAAGAGCTCCACCAAAGCCAGCAGAAGAGTCTTTCCTGCATTGTGTCATAGGGTTTATATGAGCACAGAAGGCACGGTGGCCCAAAGCCCAAATCCAGATGTGCCGGCTGCAGGAAAGGCAGTTTCCTGATGTCCTCCCACCTACCTCAACACAAAAGTCACCCCAAAAATGATGTTGTGCCTGTGGTAAACATGGACTAAGGGGAGAAACTCCAGGGTACAGCATGACACAGCATAGGGGTCCACACAATTCAGCACAGAATGGGTCTCTAAAGATGTTAGGTAGTCAGGAAACTGTCTATCACATTTTGAGAGACCCTAAAATCAAAGGCTGGAAAGGTTATTGTTCCAAAAAGCTCAGTTATAAAAACAGTTAAAGCATTAAAAATAAAGGAAATTAAAAAATATATTGATTAATGAGTTAATGTTATATTGTTATTGTTAACTGTTGTTGTTTGCTTTGCAGGAACACCAATCAGCTGCAGCACTGATCTGTGTATTCTGACATTGACACAGAGAGGCCTTTCAACAACAGCTTTGGACTGTTGCGTCTGGGTGAATGGAAGACAGGATGAATATATTAAATTTGTCCTCCCATTTTACTGCAAGTAGTTCTTTATTCCACAAGCAAGCTTTTTCCCCCTCTCTAAGTGGATTGTTACCAAGCCGTTGGGGGAAGCCCTTGTGATTAGTTCGCATGGTGCCATACAGCTAATTTCTTGAAGGAACAAATGTCTAAAAAGTGACATGCTCGCATAAAGGTTGTCCACGTACAACTTATACCCCATATTCAACAAGGGTGACAACAAATCCCACACTATCTTACCACTGCTCTTCATGGAGTCTGGACATTGGGGGGCTCTGTCGCAAACGTGCACACCAGAGACTGACGCAGTCCTCCATTTTTGTTAAGAGTTCGCCATGTTCTCCCCCTCATTCTCCCCCTTCCTCTCTGTTCAGCCACAGTGACATCTGGTTGTGGGTCACTGGCAGGCTAGAGCCAGCAGGGAGCCCAGAGCTATAAAACACCTCTCTGAGCAGGGGCCTAGCTGTCCAAAGAACCTATGCAATTTAACACCTCGTATAAGATAAGGTAAGCTTTCTCCGGAGTTCAAAGAACATTCCCAGGAAACACGACCAGATAATATTTGTTAAAATACATTTTTCCCCTATGTCTCATATCTCATATCTTGGAATATGAGAGACTTACATAAAAAATGGACATATCATCAGATTGGCCACGAGAAGACGAACAGTTTTGTAGGTCACTGGCATTGTCTTGAATACATAGGAAATACGAAAAATAGATCTCGTGATCCGTTTAGTGTATAATTTCATAATTTATATCTAATCAATCCTCAGACGTGTTTGCATAATAATCTACCCGTGGGTGGAATGTCACTTGTGCAGATGGAAAGTTATGGGCCAAAATATGAGTTATGGGAGATTTTGGCTACAGTTGAGGTGTCCGCCTATACCTACACGCCTATATGGGGTATTGGTCCTTGACTTCAGAGACACCCCCTGCTTGGGAACTACCAAATAGGCTGTCAGGCCTTAGAGATTTGAGTTGAAGACGTCTCCCATTTTAACATCAGTACCACCTGGGGAGACCCGTGCCCTTTCGCTCTGAAACTTGGGTCTGCTAACTCAGGACTTTGGCAAGTACCTTAACCCTTTCACCTCTCTCTGATATCTCTTTGCTGTGCTGTTGGTCTCTGTATATTTATATATATATCTTAGTTACATCTTTTTCTGTAAATATTTTTATTGCACCTGTTTGACCTTTTAGTAATAAATCTTTCCTTCTCAAAGTGTTGAACTGTTTCTATAGCACTTTATTGCAATTTACAAATTCCTGCCTCTAAAGAGAATGCTACTGTGTTTTTTTAACCCTCTGCATAATTGGCCTGTGGTGACCGTATTATGCAGACGATTGTCTCAACCATTATAGTGTTTTAGCTGATATCGCAGAGTTTCCTCTTTCTCTGTACAAAAAGGAGGTGGTGGCAGTGTGAAGGGTTAATTGCGTAATTAACCTGACCCAGTAACAATCGATTCAGGCTGCCGGTGCATCGATTGTGGTCCAATTAGCTGGAAAATCATTGTGCAGGGTGCAGCTGAGTGTGGCATTGTTACACACGTGACATCACGGTTTTAGAACGACTAGTCCTTCGGTCACGAGTTTGGTGAGAAGGTCTGGGGTCTGACGCCGTGATCATGACAGGCTCCACTTGACTATCTTTTCCCTCATAAACTCTATAGGGGTATGTGTATCCTGTGGTTCTCTTGCAGAACTTATACATTTTGACCCCGGATCTGGCACACTTTCTGGGGAGATATTGCTCGATTGCAAGCCTGCCAGTAAAATGTACAAGGGACTCATCTATGCAAATGTTTTGTTGTGATGTATACACATCTGCAATATTCTCAGAGAGGTAGTTCATGAGGGGCTGAATTTTGTGGAGCTGATCATAGTCAGGGTCACCCTGAGGATGGCAGAGTGTATTATCACTGAAATACAGAAAATGCATTAATATCTCATATCTTCTCCTGGCCATTGCAGCAGAGAACACAGGCATATGATGAATCGGGTCTGTGGACCAATGAGCACAATTCATTCTTTGTAAGGGCCATGTTAAGGGTTAGGCACAAAAAAGTTTTAAATTAAAAACCTGTGACAGGTTTCCTCTTGAATGGCCTGGCAAAGTTTGAATTTGGATTAGCGGCAATGTATTGTTGGGTATAAAGATTGCTGTTGTCCACAATCAAAGTGTAGAGGTCTTCAGTGGAAAACAGTTAAAAAAATCAAGAGGCGTTGTTAAGTTTGCTGGTTCCACCTGAACCCGGGGCTGTGAATGGGGGGACAAAAGGTGCTGATGAATCTGGGGGATGCCATTCAGGGTTTGCAGGCACCTCTGGAAGGACACGTTGGGCTCTACAGGCCAGTGCTTGAATTCTTGGTGGATGCAGTTGCATGTTATGAGTGCTAGCCACCTCACCAGCTTGTACTGCACTTGGGACTCACCACTTCACCATGAAATACTGCAGTGCTGATGTATAAAAGGCTAGGAAGTACTAGGCCACTGGTGCTTGTCAATCCACCAAAAGGTAGTGCAGTGTTAGTACTGTCACTGTGCTGCATATGAGAATAATCCTGCATTTCTAGCACCTCAGCAACCTGGGAATGGGGTTGGGTGTGCCTGATCTTAGCAGGGACCTCTTCACCATCATCAGAGCTACCTGCTGGGGTGTCACTGCTCTCTACAGGTCCATAATCTGAGCCTGATTCTGATAGTGAGGCTTCCCCTTCACTCTCATCTGTCATGCTGGGAATCCTGTACGCCTCCCTAGGGAACCTTTTTTTGGACATTTTGAGCACTAAATTTACAGGTACTTAGTGGTGACTCTGGGAAAAAGAGCTCCTGGCTAGCAATCAGGGACTGCTTGTGTGCTAGAAATAAAATGATCTGCTAGTGGTAGGAGAGATCAGGCTCAGATGTTGCTGACACTGTGGTTTTGCAGACAATGTATCAGAGATGGCAGTGATCTGAAAAATTATACCGACATTGCATTTGTTGGGGGGGTAAACATAAGTGGTGGCAGTGATCGGGGCTGATCCTGCTAACACTGCATTTATAGAGACACCATTCCATCAGGGACACTAGTATAGTTCTGACCGTGACCAGGATACTGGTCCAGAGAAACACTATACTAGTGATCAGTGATTTATAGTGTGACTGTGATAATGTGGCAGCCAATCAGAGACTGGCAGTAACTGACACTGACTGGGGGGGGACACTAACTGACATCACTAGTGACACTAATACAGAGATCTGTGATAATACTGTACACTGTCACTGTACTAATGACTCTGTCTGGGTGACGGGGGTGATCAGGAAGGCAATCAAGGGGTTCACTGTGTGCCTAACAAGTGTATGTGTGCTGATTGTACTCCCAGACTGGATGGATTTTCTTCCTGATCTCAGCTCTGAACGGTAAGTGAGATCAGGGAGAAGAAGCAGCCAGATCTTGATGTGCGTTCACTAACACCCTGATCTCTGTGCTGTGGTTGGCCACAGTTAGCAGCAGGTTCACAACTAAAATCGTTGGTTGCAAGCCTGATGACAAACTCATGCTGTGTCCAACCACAGCGTGAGCAGCAAGGGGGGGGCGTGCTCTCCTGTAAACCAAGAAGTTGCTGGCAGGCAAATGGTTAAACACTATTTCCTTTGTAAGTGTCAGAGCTGCTGCAGCACTTTCTGTACATCAGAGATGTCCCTTCACGGGGGGATTAGGACAACCCCCAGGATTAGGACACCCCACAGGATTAGGACAACCCCCAGGATTAGGGCACCTCCCAGGATTAGGACACCCCCCTAGGAATAGGACACTTCCTAGGATTAGGACACCCCCAGGATAAGGACAGCCCTCCCAGGATCAGGACATCCCCATTGTTAGGACATCCCCTCAGGATTAGGACAACCTCTCCCCCAGGATTAGGACATCCACCAGGATTAGGACCACCTACCAAGATTAGGACACTCCCCAGAAATGCCATTTAAAGGTGTTGGACATTTATAATGTTTCACTTTAACCCTTTAAAACCTCCCTGCTCCCGGCCAACTGGATTCCTGCATTGTACATGTCCCTCAGGGTGATTGTCTGACACCCCCTTGTCTATTAGCCCAACTATTGTGCATTGGCTGCCATTGACTTCAGGAAGGATTGAGTTCAGCCAGTTCACTGAGCAACACTGGAACCGAACCCAGGAGAGCTCAGCTCACTCCTATGAGAAGACCACCTCACCACAATGAGGAGAATGTTCCGGCCCCGGAAGTGGGGGAATGTTCTGCCCCTGAAGGGGTTAATCTGGGTTCCCACACTATATATGTGTGTATCATCATCTGCTGGAGATAAAAGACGTCACAGTGACTATGGAGGAAGAGGACGGACATGACTATGGAGGAAGAGGACGGACATGACTATGGAGGAAGAGGACGGACATGACAGGGGATTACTGGGTGTTAATAGGAAATAACATCTTATTACCTCCTCTGCTGCCACTTCCACCAATGTCTCCTCTCTACTTCCAGTCTATCCCTGACATCACTTCCTGTCTTCCATAGAGACTTCCTGTGTGGGTAGAAGTGAGATCCCCACCTTGTGGAGCTCAGAGGAACTGCAGCCCCGAGAAGCGTCTGGTAGTGTGACCCCGGCCTTGTGCTGGGTGTGTATGGACTGTAGATCCTTATAGAGGGGTCACCTCCACTCCCACCAAGGGGGACAGAAATATATGACTGCTCGGGGGAGGGGTTTTGGACCTCACTGAGCTCCACAAGGTGGGGATCTCACTTCTACCCAGACAGGAGGCCTCTATGGAATACAGACAGGAAATTATGTCAGGTACAGACAGGAAGTGATGTTGGGTACAGACAGGAAGTTCCATGAATAAGGAAGTAGAGAGGAGACATTCCTGGATCTGGCAGCAGAGGAGGTAACACTGGCTTCTGATTGCCCAATGCATAAAATTCAAAATACTAACATTGACGTACAAAGCTGTTCATAATACTGCCCCGAACTACATCACCGACCTGATATCCATCTACCACCCAAAACATACTCTCCGCTCCTCACAAGACCTCCTACTCTCCGGTTCCCTGGCCTCCTCCTCCCAAGCCCGTCTCCAGGACTTCTCCAGGGCTTCCACCATCCTCTAGAACTCACTACCCCAATCCATCAGACTATCACCTACCCTCTATCTCTTCAGGGAAGCCTACCCCACCCTCACCTAACTGCTGATCTCCTCCACTCTCCCCACCACTCCATCCCCCACAGCCACTTCCTCCTGTATCACTATCTCCTCCCTCCTAGATTGTAAGCTCCCAGGATCAGGGCCCTCGAACCCCTCGTGTATTGTATTGTCTCATGTACTGTCTCCCATTGTAATGTATAGCGCTGAGCGAACTGTTGGCGCTATATAAATACTGTATAATAATAATACGTAGATGAACCCCTTCAGGGGGAGGAGTTGATGATAATATATTTTGCTCCCAAAGCTGACTTACAGGAAAAACAAAAAGACGTCTGTAAGTGAGTGCGGAATGTGTATGACCCCTCCACAGACACGTAGGTGCCGGCCCGATCTGTGGTCACAGGGGCAGTATGAAGACAAGGCGGTTGACCGCACAAGCAGCGATGTAGGAGATAAAATCCTTTATTGGAATCCTTTACACACAATGTAGTAATAACATGACAGCTCCAGGACAGGACAGAGGAACAGAAGACGCGTCACACCAATACAGGCTTTCATGTTCTATGTAAATGGAAGGATTTGGATTTGTCATTTGCAGACACCTCCCTCCAGGGCTGAGTGCCGGGTGGGATGTTATCATGTTTATGTAGGATTGTTTCATTTATTGTCTCATTATATTGTGGGTGACTCCACCTCCCTGCTTGGACTGAACAAATAAAAGGTGTCACTCATCCTTCCTTATCATGCTGGTTTCCATTTCATATATCTGTGACCTGTCCCAGGAACCACATATATTACAGGGATTGTTGTCACTTTATGTGTCATGATATTAATGATGTCATGTTGTTGTATACTTTGTTATCCCGGATTCCAGACAAATCCTTATCAGCTGTTACATGTTATTTAAAGCTGTTCTGGACAAATAAAAATCAGTAATGACTAAGCCTGTATTGGTGTGACACGCGTGTTCTGTTCCTCTGCTCTGTCCTGGAGCGGTCATGTGTTACTACATTGTGTGTAAAGGATTCCAATAAAGGATTTTATCCCCTACATCACTGCTTGTGCGGCCAACCGCCTTGTCTTCATACTTGTCTGTTGCTTGCCCTGACCTTTCTCCTGATTCCTGGATCTCCTCCTCATCTCTCCTCCATATCCTCTTACACAGCTTTTCTCCACACCTGCAGTGACCCTGGGGGGAGGAAACTTGGCACCAGCACGCCGCCAAATCCATCCCCACCATTAGGGGCTCTGGAGACAATTGTCTGCTATTTACACTCCGTTCCTCCGCACGTCACCTGATCACATGACAGCTTACTTCCACAGATTCCAGACAGATTTCTGGATGGTAAAGGTCAAAGTTCACTCTTCAGTTTAGGAGAGGTAGGACACATCCAGGAACAAGGATTTGGTTTGCATGGGAGTCTCATATAGAGGACCCCTCAAATCTCCCCATCCAAATGTCCCTCCATCCAGAGTCTATATGTCCTATGACATCACACTGACCTCACAGCTTCTCCTCCCAATGTCCCTCCATCCAGAGACAGAGAATCCTATGACATCACACCGACCTCACAGCTCCTCCTCCCAATGTCCCTCCATCCAGAGTCAGAGAATCCTATGACATCAAACTGACCTCACAGCTTCTCCTCCCAATGTCCCTCCATCCAGAGTCAGAGAATCCTATGACATCACACTGACCTCACAGCTCCTCCTCCCAATGTCCCTCCATCCAGAGTCAGAGAATCCTATGACATCAAACTGACCTCACAGCTTCTCCTCCCAATGTCCCTCCATCCAGAGTCAGAGAATCCTATGACATCACACTGACCTCACAGCTCCTCCTCCCAATGTCCCTCCATCCAGAGTCAGAGAATCCTATGACATCAAACTGACCTCACAGCTTCTCCTCCCAATGTCCCTCCATCCAGAGTCAGAGAATCCTATGACATCACACTGACCTCACAGCTCCTCCTCCCAATGTCCCTCCATCCGGAGTCAAGTGGGGCTATAATAAATGGAGACCTGAATGGAGAGGTGAGGAGGATTCTGGGAATATCATTTGATGTGACTATTTGTGTTCAGATGTAGAGTTTTCCTCCTGTGAAGTCTGGAGATCATATGACATCACATTGCCTCCACCTCCCTCCCTGATAGAAGAGAGAAAGAAGAAGAAGATTCTAGAAGTCACCAGAGAGATCACTGAGCTGCTGACAGGAGAGGTGAGCGGTGCCGGGAATTCTGGGACATTCTCCAGTAACAGACAAGGGATGTGTCTGGATGGTGACTGTATCATTGTGTGTGTCAGGTTCCTATAAGGTGTCAGGGTGTCACTGTCTATTTCTCCATGGAGGAGTGGGAGTATTTAGAAGGACACAAGGATCTCTACAAGGACGTCATGATGGACAATCAGCCGCCCCTCACATCACCGGGTAAGAGGAGACTTTATTGTAAAGGAGAGAGCAGTACGGAGGATCCACCTAGATCCCCCATCATCTGATAGACACATAGAAACAATGGATTCAGTCAGTGTGTGTGTTTCCTACAGATGGATCCAGTCATGGGAACCCACCAGAGAGATGTCCCCGTCCTCTGTATTCCCGGGATTCCACACAGGAAGGTCACACCATCCCTCACCATCATCAGGTAGATGAGGAACAATCACTGATAGTATCATTAGGATCTGTACATTATCTGCATTGTTACCATTGATGTCATTTTTATTATATATTCAGAGTGGAAACCTGAGAGATCCTAAAGTTGAGGTAAAAGAGGAGGAGGATGAGGATGGGGTGATGGAGGAGTCAGAGCGTCTAAAAGAACACAAAGATCTGTACCAGGACACCATGGTGGAGTCATCCAGCTACAGGAACCCACCAGAGAGTTGTCCCCATCCTCTGTATTCACAGGATTCCACACAGGAAGGTCACACCATCCCTCACCATTACAAGGTTGGTGGGATGAAGCATCCAGAGCATGGACTCATGGAGTTGATGTGTGGATTTTTTTATGTGATGTAACAATATTAAAGCTTATGTCTTATAGATGTTATTTTCTTTCCTTCTCTTGGTTTAGGGTGAAGATCTGATGGATATAAAAGTTGAGGTGAAAGCAGAAGAAGAAGAGGCGTATGTGAGGGATGATCAGCAGTCTATGGAGGAGGATGGAATAACGGGGACATTTATAGAGGAGGACACTCCTACAGAGATCAGCACAGGTGGGTCATGAACACTAAATCCATTCCTCCACCCATACTGCTCACTGATTGGTCCAGAGTAGGGCGGGGACTGGGTGATATCAGCCTGTAATCCCCTGGTCACTTTCCTGAGCTGTGTTCCCTGTCCTGTATTCCTGGATTTCTCTCGGATAATCTTCCTTCTCTGTGCTGCAGACACAATTTATGTATCTAGACTGGATTTATGGAGGTTCTGGGGTTCAGCTGGCAGCAAAATGTGGATTTTCACCATAGGCATTACTAGACCTAGGCACCTGGGGTGTGAGTCTTGTATCTTTTTCCCCATGCCTTGGTCTAGTAAGATCTCTGACAGAACAATTGTCCCAGGGTTCCTTGCTCTGTTATCTGCTGGCTGTGCCGGGTGGAGGGATATGTCTGTAGTGTCTCAGACCCAAGTCACTGAGTGCAGTCTCAGGAGATGGGAGGCAGCGGTGTGGGATCTCTGCAACTTGGCTACAGTAAACAGATACAGTCTACAGATAACTGAATACCAATATTATGAGTCCTGACCCTTACACTGTATAATTTATATTGTAGATTACATACTCCTGACCCCTGCACTATATACTCTATGTTGTACATTACATACTCCTGACCCCTGCACTATATACTCTGTTGTACATTACATACTCCTGACCCCTGCACTATATACTCTATGTTGTACATTACATCCTCCTGACCCCTGCACTATATACTCTATGTTGTACATTACATACTCCTGACCCCTGCACTATATACTCTGTTGTACATTACATACTCCTGACCCCTGCACTATATACTCTATGTTGTACATTACATACTCCTGACCCCTGCACTATATACTCTGTTGTACATTACATACTCCTGACCCCTGCACTATATACTCTATGTTGTACATTACATACTCCTGACCCCTGCACTATATACTCTATGTTGTACATTACATACTCCTGACCCCTGCACTATATACTCTATGTTGTACATTACATCCTCCTGACCCCTGCACTATATACTCTATGTTGTACATTACATACTCCTGACCCCTGCACTATATACTTCATGTTGTACATTACATACTCCTGACCCCTGCACTATATACTCCATGTTGTACATTACATACTCCTGACCCTTGCACTATATACTCTATGTTGTACATTACATACTCCTGACCCCTGCACTATATACACACACATATATATATATATATATATATATATAATTCTGATACTATATAGTCCTATCTGCTGTATCTTATACAATATGTTGTAAAAAACAAAAAGTGATGTAGTGCTAAAACAAGAAAATTATATAAATACTCTGTTAATAAGTCATATTAAGCACATAGTCAATGTAGTGACACACTTATTAACATGTAAATGATAGAATAGTGCGTGATGGAACTAGATAAGTATAATTAAACACATGTGAGACCCCTGCACACGGTGCACATATCAAAAAAAGTCCAGTGATCCGTTTCACATTCCTTCCACTCATGCAGAATCAATGGACTGTGTGTGGACCCGCACACCCTGAAGTGCAATCCAAAACCGGCTGGAATGGCCTCTCACCTCCTATCTGCGACCCTGCAGGGCCACAGAGCATGTAAGATCACCACTGGATCAGGATAACCTTCCTCTTGGGTAAATGGCTTCAAGATATATCCCCAGTACACTGATTCCACCTCTCCTGTAATATCCTCAAAGGTCAAATGAGCAGGGTGGATCCCAACTCAAATCCCAATAGGATAAAAGAAGAAGAAGACATCCTCCATAGTGTAAAACCGCTTTAATTGATCTAAAACTGAATACTGTGCACACTTACATCAGCAAGATGAAATACAGCTAGTTCCCACACCATGGGTGTAAGCGTGTGGCTGAAGGGTGTTCCAAGATGGCGCCGCGCCGGAAGTGCGTCACCACGTATTGCCGTCGACGCGTTGCGTCACGTGACCTCGTGACTTCCTCAGGACTCGTTGTTGTACATTTCATAGTCCTGACTTCTGCTCTCTATTTTCTACCCACTGCTATATTTACACATAATATGGATTCTCATTGTTACACCCATTTCCTACCAGCTGGACATTTTATATCTGGTGTTTTGATCGGAGCACAGACTTTTAATGAGGGTGGAGTCAATACCCCAATGATGGTGGTCTTTAGGATCAGTCCAGTCTTCATCTTGGTTGTTCTCCCCCCATCCTCACTCTCTGACCTCTGGTGGGGCTCAGCCCCGCTGTTCTTCATGACTAAATCTTGGAGTAAATAAGGAAGTGCAGTACTTCTTGTGTTGGGAAGATGACGATGAGTGATAGAGGGGGTGGGGACCCTCGTCCTATAATCCCCTCATCACTGTCCCTCCTATAAAAGACAGTTCTGGTTGTTTCCTCACTCTCTGACTAAGGTCCATGAATAAAGAAATGACCTGGTAGGAGATCAGAGGAGCCATTTCCTAGTTCCCTTGAGGGTGGAATTGTAAGCTCCTCAGAGACCAAGCTGCCTGATGTGGGCGGAGTCCTTGTTTGGGGAACCAATCAGCTCCTGTCTAGTAATCCTCTTTGTCTTTGTATTTTAGTCCATGGCCGGGAGATGAGGAAAACCTCCGAGGATTGTCTCACTTTGTCTCCAGACTGGAAAGTAGAAGATGAGGACATCACACAGTATAGTCCAGGAGAAAACCCGGCTCCCTCCAATGTCCATCCGGCACCACCCAGTGTAGATGGACCATCGGATTCCTCGTATCCTGAGGAACCTCAGACTGTGCGGGACCGGCCCGGCCTTCCAACAGGGAAGAGCTTCTCCTGTACTGAGTGTGGAAAATGTTTCAATTCTAACTCTGGACTTAATGTGCATAGAAGATCTCACACAGGTGAAAAATCGTATTCCTGTCCTGAGTGTGGGAAATGTTTTTCACAAAAGTCTAATCTTCAAACACATCAGAGGCTTCCCACAGGTGAGAAGCCATATTCCTGTCTTGAGTGCGGGAAATGTTTTTCAGCAAAGTCACACCTTTACAGACATCAGAGATCTCACTTGGGTGACAAGCTGTATTCCTGTGCTGAATGCCGGCAATGTTTCTCAAACAAGTCTTCTCAATTTAGACATCTGAGATTACACACAGGTGAGAAGCTGTATTCCTGTACTGAGTGTGGGAAATGTTTTTTTAAAAAATCAGAACTTGTTATACATGAGAGATCTCATACAGGGGAAAAACCGTATTTCTGTTCTGAGTGCGGGAAATGTTTTTCAAAGAACTCCAATCTTTACAGACATCAGAGATCTCACACAGGGGAGAAGGTATATTACTGTTCGGAGTGTGGGAAATGTTTTTCAGATAAATCCAGTCTTTATAATCATCAGAGATCTCACACAGGTGAGAAGCCATATTCCTGTTCAGAGTGTGGGAAATGTTTTGTTCAAAAATCTGCTCTTGTCAAACACCAGAGATCTCACACTGGGGAAAAGCCATATTCCTGTCCTGAGTGTGGGAAATGTTTTTCAGACAAGTCCAATCTTTACAAACATCAGAGATCTCACACGGGGAAGAATCCACTTTCCTGTCCTGAGTGAGGGAAATGTTCCTCACTGAAGTCCTGTCTTCCTGTACATCAGGGATCCCACACAACCCTGGAGATGTATTAGTGCCTTGAGTGCGGGAAATGTCTTCTAGATGAATGTTGCTGGACATCCCAGCTCTCATGTGGGGAAGAAGCACACCCTGATATACACCTCAGATATACTCCATGGCTGATCTTCATCATGGAAGAAACAGTTCATAAGGAGATCAGAGGTCACCAAAGACATGAATGAAGTGTGGGACCGGGTTGGCCATTGATGGCAGAAGAATAAAAATGGAGTCCTGACCTGTCATTGGCTGAGTACAATTTGTGGTGGAAGATTTCACAAACACTTAGAGGTCGATATTTAATATTGTGTTTATTAAATGTGACCAGAATTCGCCCCTCTGTGAAAAATGTCGCTCCAATTCACAGAGATTTCCTCTGATCATCAGATCCATCTAGTGGCTTTCCTTATGAAGGTATTTCAGGAAAATACAGCATTATCACCACTAGATGGAGCTGGCCATCATAGGAAATCACTGTGTTAATGATCGGCTTCTCACCTGGACACTGCATATAATAGGCCAGGTGGGACAAGCTCTGTCCTGTGTGGATGCACCCATATGTCTCTCAGAACATGGGGGAGCACAGACACGTGGCCGTGCTGTACTCCCAGGGTAAGAAAAATTAATAATAGCGCCTATGGTCAAAATTATATAACTTACTAATAGTGTACCAGCTGCAAAAAATCACCATATATAAAGTGTACCAATAAATAAATAATTTGCGCTAGTAAATGTGTATAAATATATAAATATATATAAAGAAATCATCAAATCATAAGTCCAGAAAAAAATATATATATGCCAATACCACAAAAAAAATATAAAAAAAAACAAAAAAAAAAAACTTTTAAGTGCAAAAAACTTTTGTGCAAAAAAAAAAAAGTGTCTAAATATGAAAAATTTCACCAAAAAACCTTGATAATATAATGGCAGATCATCCATAAATATATCTTCAGAAACGGAAACTCTGCAACACACCGATCCTCATTGATCGAATTAACAGGATGAAAAACTTTGTAGTTAATCGAAAATCCACTTCTCCAATAGATAAAGGACCACCTTCAAACGTATTTATGGGGGGAAATGCCAAGCACTCGAGAGAAACAGAAAGACTTCATGGTGCAATATTATAAAAACCAATTCCTTTATTAGGTACTCATTGCACTTACTCAAGAGGTGTCCCAGCCGACACCAGCATCAACAGCATAACAGCAATCACATAAACGAGCCTGGCTACTCAGCACATGCGCAATAGCTGGCAGTCAAAAACGTAATGACGTCACATCAATCAAGCTCCGTCCTACGCGTTTCGTCATCGACGTCCTCACGGAGCGGATAGATGTGAGACGTCTCAACCTCCTTAAATATTCACTCACAGGAAACGAACAGCTGACATCAATGGGGAATCAAGCAAAGCAAGCCGCCCCACAGATGACAGGAGTCCACAAAGGATATACAATGTATCCAATATATTTGCCATCACAAGCAAAAAAACTTTAAAACAAGAGAACAAAAATAAAATAAAAAGAAATTTAAATAAAACACTAATGGTAAATAAATTAAATAAGTAAATACATTAACGGGCCAGCACCCTCTAAGACTGTGTTTCAAAAAGGGAACTTAAAGGGCCAGTAACACTTTCAACACAAATAAAAGGGGAACTCTAGTAATAATACAAAAATAATGCAAAAATTGTACAAAAAACATACAATCTCCCATATATCATATTTTGCACTTAAAAGTTTTTTTTTATATTTTTTTTGTGGTATTGGCATATATATATATTTTTCTGGACTTATGATTTGATGATTTCTTTATATATATTTATACACATGTACTCCCAGGGTATCTGTGTCCCTTGGACACAGCACATCCCCGATCAGCAGATGGGCTCTGTGATTGGGCTATCTGTAAACTCAGATCGGTATTTAATTGATCAGCTCTGCTTCTCCTCCTCAGCAAATCTGTGCCTGCAAGCCAGGGATTAGTGAGTTATACAGCATATTTACTGCTTGTTACCCAGTCAGGGTCCCTAGTGTGCACCAGCATCTATCACATGTTTCACTGTGTCCAATCAACACCTGTCACAGTGTACCAGTGTCCAATCAACACCTGTCACAGTGTACCAGTGTCCCATCAACACCTGTCACAGTGTACCAGTGTCCAATCAACACCTGTCACAGTGTACCAGTGTCCCATCAACACCTGTCACAGTGTACCAGTGTCCAATCAACATCTGTTACAGTGTACCAGTGTCCCATCAACAGCAGTCACAGTGTACCAGTGTCCCATCAACATTTGTTGCAGTATACCAGTGTCCAATCAACACCTGTCACAGTGTACCAGTGTCCCATCAACATCTGTCGCAGTGTACCAGTGTCCCTTCACCATCTGTTGCAGTGTAAGAGTGTCCAATCCTGGCATCCGATACTGATCCGAACTTAGACTGTGCAGGCTGTACTCAGATCCCTCTTGCACTGGCAGACCGAGAGATCCCATCCTGCAGTCCCGCAGTGAGTATCCCACCATCCCAGTCTCATGGGATGCAGTCACTACATGCGCCTCATCTGTGGCGATCCTTACTGGGGAGGTGAAGGGGATGAGGATGGAATTGTCCCTGGTGCGTCAAGATATGCAGAAATTGTGGGATCGCACCGTGGCCTTGGAGGGGAGAGTGAGCACTTCCAGATACTGAGTATGAGGGACAAGAGTAGAAGGGAGCTCTCACTTCAGACCCAGATTCTGAGTAGGAGTCAGGTGAAAGCAGTGGGTCAGTATTGGATTGTGAGATGGAGAGTCACAACAAAGAGATTCCAATGATCTGTGGAGGATCCGGCATCCACCAGCAGTGCTGTAAATCCTGGTGCAGTGACTAGCACAAGCAGTGCAGCCCTCCCAGGTGATAGGCCGGGTACCAGTAGCGAGGGGTCCCATCCACAACAATGACACAGGGCCCACACTAACCTCTAAGACTTGCTTATAAATCCCACATGGCTGCCCACTGATTCAGCAGAACCTGCAATCCCCCCTTTACAGCGCAGCCAGACCCTCAGATAGAAATGGAAAATGTTACCCCAATTTATTGTTTTCCTTTATTTTTTGATGATGATTTGCTGAATTACATTGTGGATCGGTGTAATCTGTATGCCAGCCAATACATTGCCAACAATCCCAATTCATCGTATGTCCATCCATTTGTGTGGAAAGCTGTCACTGTGGAGGAATTTAACCCCTTGCCCCCCGGGCACTTATACCCCCTTCCTTACCAGGCCAATTTTCATCTTTCAGCGCTGCCGCACTTTGATTGACAATTGCGCGGTCATGCAACATTGTACCCATATGAAATTTTGATCATTTTTTTCTCACAAATAGAGATTTCTTTTGGTGGTATTTAATCGCCACTGGGCGCTTTACTTTTTGCGCTATAAATAAAAAATTGCCAAAAATTTGAAAAAAAAAAGTTTCTTTGTTTCTATTATAAAATTTTTCAAACAGGTAATTTTTCTCCTTCACTGATGTGCGTTGATGAGGCAGCACTGATGGGCACTGATAGGTGGCACTGATGGGCACTGATAGGCAGCACTAAAGGGCACTGATAGGCAGTACTAATGAGGTGGCACGGATAGGCGGCACTGATAGACAGCACTAATGAGGTATCACAGATAGGCGGCACTAATATGCAGCACTGATAGGCGGCACTGATAGGTGACACTGATGATGGGTACTGATAGACGGCACTGACTGGCATCACTGCTGGGCACTGACTGGCGGCACTGACTGGCACAACCGCTGGGCACTGACTGGCGGCACTGCTGGGCTGCACTGGTGGGTGGCACTGGTGGGCAGCACTGGTGGGTGGGCACAGGTGGGTGGCACTGGTGGGCACAGGTGGGAGGCACTACTGGGCACAGGTAGGTGGCACTTCTGGGCACAGGTGTGTGACATTGCAGAGTGGCACTGCTGGGCACAGGTGGGTGATCTGCTGGGCACAGGTGGGCGGAGCTAGTGGGCGCACTGCTGGGCACAGGTGGGCGGAACTTGCGGGTGTCACTGCTGGGCACCGATCATCAGGGCACTGATCATCAGTGCCCTGATGATCGGTGCCGATCCCCGCTGTGACAACTGCCGGTTCTCGGCAGTACTTTCCTCACGATCTGACAGCGTGAGGAAAGTGCAGCCGAGAACCGGCACTTGCATTTCCCTCTGATCAGCGTGTCATTGGACACCGCTGATCAGGTGGTAAAAGGCCGCTGTGATTGGCCTTTTACCACATCACGTGATCAGCTGTGCCCTGGGGCGCGCAGGAGAGCGCGTTCTGGGGGGACGTCATATGACGTCCACTCAGAACTGGCCGGGCGCAGTGCAGCCGTCATTCGGCTATCTGCGGTCGGCAACAAGTTAAAGCTTTTCTTGCTCTTACATTGAATATGGGACTGACAAAAAAAATGAAGTCCATGCCTACTGGTCCACTCAGTCCATACATCCCATGCCAATCTATTCTTCTTGTATGCCCAGAACACGCTATGAGATGATAATGAGGTTTTTACACGATAATACCTGGTGCCCTCCTCGAAATCATCCTAATTATGGGCAGCACGGTGGCTAAATGGTTAGCACTTCTGCCTGGCAGTACTAGGGTCATGTGTTCAAATCCCAACCATGGCACCACCTGCCTGGAGTTTGCATGTTCTCCCTGTGCCTACGTGGGTTCATCTGGGTACTCCGGTTTCCTTCCACACTCCACAGACATGCTGGTAGGTGAATTGTCTCCTGTCTAAATTGCCCCTAGTATGTGTATGTATGAATGTACATTAGGGACCTTAGATTGTACACCCCTTGAGGGTTAGGGACTGATGTGAATGTACAATATATATGTAAAGTGCGGCGTAAATTGACAGCGCTATATAAGTACCTGAAATATATAAAATAATAAATTACAGCAAGCTGTTAAAAATTTGGCCACTCAATTTTTTTTTCTTGCAAGTTTTCAGAAATGTTTACTCCTGACAAAAATATTTATGTGGATCAATATCCCTCGTCCACTTCACAGGAAGGCTGGGCATTGAACAGTACATCCCCAGCAGACGGGCCACAAAACCCAAAGGGGGAGAGTCAGCCAGTTTGTGAACTGAAGAGATACTACACCTAAAGTGGAGAGATAAAAGGGATGTCTATATCCTTTCCTCAATCCACGAGGACACCTCGGTGGAACTTCATACAAGACAAGGTCCTGTCCAAAAACCCCAAGTGCATACATGACTAGAACCAGTTCATGGGGAGTATGAATGACTGAATGTTACAGCCCTACTT
This sequence comes from Staurois parvus, assembly GCF_062004578.1. Classification (NCBI taxonomy): domain Eukaryota; kingdom Metazoa; phylum Chordata; class Amphibia; order Anura; family Ranidae; genus Staurois; species Staurois parvus. The sequence continues at coordinate 115,008 of NW_028319004.1, forward strand.
CACCCCGAGGAGATCAGTCTATTGGTATAAAAAGGTCATCATCTACTTGTTTCAGTTATCCCCGTACAATCCTTCTGTCATCTTCTGTAAGTGCACACAACCATCCCTATCCTACCTGACATACCAAGAGGACATTGTTACAGCCCTTCTCTATCCAGATAGCCATGTCCCCGAACAAGGTCACTCCTATTCAGGGACCAGACTTCATGAAAGACATTTCCCCAATATCCTCCCTCCGACCCAAACAGGACGCCAACCCCAAAGAAAATGTCCAGTATGTTCCAGTAACAGAATTCACCATGACACCCCATACTACTGTCCCCAATGTCCCCCCCAGCCAGGCCTCTGTATTGGAGAGTCCTTCCCAATCCATCATACATCTCTACACTATTAGTGACATAGAAGGGAAGGGAAGATATTGTTACAGTGTCTGCTGTCTGTGATTTCCCTGTATGACGATGCCTCTGCCTGCCCACTGAACTGACCCTGGACTGTTTATTGACGATGCCTCTGCCTGCCCACTGAACTGACCCTGGACTGTTTATTGACGATGCCTCTGCCTGCCCACTGAACTGACCCTGGACTGTTTATTGACGATGCCTCTGCCTGCCCACTGAACTGACCCTGGACTGTTCATTGACGATGCCTCTGCCTGCCCACTGAACTGACCCTGGACTGTTTATTGACGATGCCTCTGCCTGCCCACTGAACTGACCCTGGACTGTTTATTGACGATGCCTCTGCCTGCCCACTGAACTGACCCTGGACTGTTTATTGACGATGCCTCTGCCTGTCCACTGAACTGGCCCTGGACTGTTTATTGACGATGCCTCTGCCTGCCCACTGAACTGACCCTGGACTGTTCATTGACGATGCCTCTGCCTGCCCACTGAACTGACCCTGGACTGTTCATTGACGATGCCTCTGCCTGCCCACTGAACTGACCCTGGACTGTTCATTGACGATGCCTCTGCCTGCCCACTGAACTGACCCTGGACTGTTTATTGACAATGCCTCTGCCTGCCCACTGAACTGACCCTGGACTGTTCATTGACGATGCCTCTGCCTGCCCACTGAACTGACCCTGGACTGTTCATTGACGATGCCTCTGCCTGCCCACTGAACTGACCCTGGACTGTTCATTGACGATGCCTCTGCCTGCCCACTGAACTGACCCTGGACTGTTTATTGACAATGCCTCTGCCTGCCCACTGAACTGACCCTGGACTGTTTATTGACCATGCTTCTGCCTGCCCACTGAACTGACCCTGGACTGTTTATTGACCATGCTTCTGTCTGCCCACTGAACTGACCCTGGACTGTTTATTGACGATGCCTCTGCCTGCCCACTGAACTGACCCTGGACTGTTCATTGACGATGCCTCTGTGTGCCCTCGCGCCTGTGTGCCTCGCGCGCGCCCCCTACCTGTTTACAAAACATGCTTTTGCCCTGCCATGCTGCCCTGCCGCCGTATTTCTACAGTGGCTGGGCGGCATGTGGTTAAGTTATTTGCATAATTTCCCCCTTTTTTTCCTTCCTCCTTTGGATCATAATCCATAAACTCTTCCATCTAGTGCAAGGTGGACGCTGTGCCCCTCCATCCCTCCTTGTGTTGTGGGATGGAGGTGTTGGTTCCTGGGCTCTCCATCCCGCAAGTGACGACGCAGTGAGCAGTAGACTGTGGCTGTGTGCAGCCGCCCTCCGTCTGTTCGGATTTACATATGGGCGGTTTCAGCGGCTTCTCGGTTGCACCTCCTGTGATATGCCCTCCAGTGACAAGTAAAGATGGCGGCTGGAACGCATTGAGCAGGCACCCATTAGTGGTTACATACCGGCGTGCATTCCACCGCCATCTGAGCAGCCTCTGCTGTTGATTGATTGTTTGAAGTTCCTCTCTCCACTGCCGTTGTTACAATTCTGACACATCGAACACAATACTTCCTCATAATATTCCTCTAAACCTGTCTGATCACTTGGAAAGAGTTCTAAAGAGTTGCTGAAGCATTTTACGAGCTCTAATAACATGGATTTAATGCAAATCACTCAGCAAAAGATCGATATGCTCTGATCACAATGTACAGGTAAAGCTGAATCATGGATTTATTACTATTTGTATTCATACTTTTATTATTCATTTCAGTGATCAACATCATTATTTTATAGCAGTCATGTACTGGGCATTATATATTATATATACATGTTTTATATATATATACACACACACACATATACAGTATACACAGTTGTGCTCAAAAGTTTACATACCCTGGCAGAAATCGTGACATTTTGGTATTGATACAGAAAATATGACTGATTATGCCAAAAAACTGTCTTTTATTTAGGGATAGTGATCATATGAAGCCATTTATAATCACAGAGCTGTTTGGCTCCTCTTTAAAGCATAATGATAACAGAAATCACCCAAATGGCTTGGATCAGAGGTTTCCCTCTCCCTGGAATGTTTGGCCTTGGTACAGACACACAAGGTGACACACACGGGTTAAAATGGCAATTAGAGACTAAAATCCACATCTGTGGCTTTTTAATTTGCAATTAGTGTCAGTGTATAAATAGTCAATGAGTTTGATAGCTCTCACGTGGAAGCACTGAGCAAGCTAGATACTGAGCCATGGGGAGCAGAAAAGAACTGTCAAGTAACAAGGTAATGGATCTTTATAAAGATTGAAAAGGACATAAAAAGATGTCCAAAGCCTTGAATAGGCCAATCAGTACTTTTAAATCACCTATTAAGTGGAAAGTTTGGGGATCTCTTGATACCAAGCCAAGGTCAGGGAGACCAAGAAAGATTGCAGCTACAACTGACAGAAGAATTGTCCGGGATACAAAGAAAAAGCCTCACAGGCAACCTCAAAACAAATCCAGGCTGCTCTGGAAAAAGATGGTGTGGTTGTTTTTAAGGAGTACAATACGGTGACACTTGAACAAAAATAAACTGCATTGTGGAGGTGCCAGGAAGAAGCTTTTACTGCACCAATGACACAAAATGGCCCGGTTACAACATGCCTGACAACACCTTGAAATGCCTAACTGGGCCATCTTGTGTCATTGATGCAGTAAAGGCTTCTTTCTGACACCTCCACCATGCAGCTCATTTTTGTTCAAGTGTCATCATATTGCGCTCCTTCAAAACAACCGCACTGTCTTTTTCCAGAGCAGCCTGGATTTTTCTTGTGGTTACCTGTGGGTTTCCCTTTGTATCCCAAACAATTCTTCTGGCAGTTGTGGCTTCAATCTTTCTTGGTCTACCTGACCTTGTCTAGGTATCAAGAGGTCCCTGAATTTTTTACTTCTTAGTGGAAGTGATGACTGGCATATTCAAGGCTTTGGACATCTTTTTATGTCCTTTTCCATCTTTATAAAGTTCCATTACCTTGTTATGCAGGACATTTAACAGTTCTTTTCTGATCCCTATTGCTCAGTATCTAGCCTAGTCAGTGCTTCCACATAAGAGCTAACAAACTCATTGACTATTTATACTCTGACACTAATTGCAATTTAAAAAGCCACCGATGTGGGACATGAACCTCTAATTGGAATTTTTGTCCATGGAGGACCCTGGGGAGGCTGCACTATCAATATCCCCCCGGGTGATGCAGGATATGGATAGAATTGTCATTGTTCACCTGGTGACGTCTGCTGGGGCTCTGTCAGGGCAGGAACAATGGAATGGGCAGGCAGGCCTATGGTACGGTCACGCCACGACTGCCACTACCCACAAACCAGAATCCCTCAGGGTGCAGAGTCTAAGCCCCAGGCTACCCTTCACCAGGGCCCCTGATGGTGGGGATGGACTTGACGCAGCCTGAGACCAGGTCGCGGCCCCCGAGTAACCCCAGCTGCAGTAACGACTGCCGCCAATGGCGTACAGCTGGTGGGAGCTAGATGGGAACACGTGTAACGTAGTCAGACAGGCCGGGTCAATAACAATGGAGCAGACAGTACTAGAAGGTAGGCAAAGAATACTCAGGTCACGGGCCGGGTTCAGCAACGGGAGGTCAGGTAAAGGGTTAAAGCAGCGAATAGTCTTGTCCAAGCCGAGTCGGTTACCAGGAGAGCAACGAGAACAGAACAAGAGCTTGCAACAAGGAAACATACAGGACACGAATGCAGAGAGCAATTGCAGACAGCAGGTTTAAATGTGATCAACCACACCCTTCTGGAGGAGGAGCCGCAGAGGCCTGAAGGCATAAAGGTTCCCACCATGCTTTGCAGAAACCTAAGATGGATGCCAGCACATGGAGATGCACAAGCTCTGAGGAAAGGTAAGACCTTGACAGACTCATCCTGGGACTAAGGAAAATGGGTCTCCAAGTGTGTCCTCCTAAGAAGCTGTCTGTGATGGAGGTGAGGGCTGCTGCAGTGATGGAGGTGAGGGCTGCTGCAGTGGTGGGCTGCAGTGTGTTGTGACTTTGTGCACCGGTGCCATCTTGGCTGGAGGAGTTCACTGCAGAAGAGAGGACTGGCGGTCTGACTGAGGCAGCTGTGTGGACTTCTTTTTCACCATTAGCACCGACTGTACATCTTGTGTTCCCCCAGCTAGTGCTGCTGTTTCCAGGACCCCTCCTCTGCCCCACTTCCTTCATTTATCTCAGATGGTGGAGGACGTGCAGAGTGCGGTCAGCACATAACCTGTCCCGGACCAGCGCATGCGCACTGCGGGTTCAAAGACAATTTCTAGCAAAAATACTGATTGTTACATGGAAACAAAAAGTGTCAGAAATGGCTTGGGGGGGTCAATGTCCTATTCCTGATCTGTGCCGGCTGTCCCATGTCCTGGTATGAAGACGTCTCCTGTTATTTATTTATATATTATAGGTAATTATATAGCACCCTCAATTTTCGCAGCACTTTATATACATTGTACATTCACATCAGTCCCTAACCCTCAAGGGGCGTACAATCTAAAGTTCTCTCTGTATCGCTTCCTTTGTGTGAGATCCCCGGTGATCCTGCCAGTCCCTCTGCTTCCCTGTCACTTTCATGGTCAGTTCTCCATCCATGCTGAAAACAAAGCCTGCTCTCCTTCAATGATAAGACTTGTCCTGACACCCCCCCTGCTCAGCCATGCACTGGGAAGACCAGTAAACAGAAGTCAATTGTGCTGTTGTTTCTCCTTCCCATATACAGCTGAGATCAGAGGGAATGTGATCACTTATAAAAAGGGGAACAATGTATTTCTAATGTTTTTCTATCTATACACAAACGCTTTTCTTTCATTTTTATGTTTACCTGAACTGGTTGTATTACAAGGTGAAGGCTTACATACAGATCACCTTCTATCCTTCCATGTCTACTGTAGTCAGAAGTGTATTAGTATGAATCCATGCCTGAAGAAGGAGAGTAAGGGGTCTGCTGATAGAAATTAATTGGACGAATGTGACACAAATTCATGGAGTCCTTACAGATTCTGGCCGTAATTTAACACATTGATTTCCTATGACTGTCAGCTCCATCTAGTGACCATACTGAGGTATTATTCATGAAATACCTCAATCAGTAAAAGTAGTGCAATACTGCATTATGGCCACTAGATGGAGCCAAGAATATCAGAGTATGAAATAAAATACGGCCAATATTCATCCCAGCTGGGCGAACGCCGGTCACATTCGTTCAACTCATTCTTTTATTTTTAAATAGATCTCCAAGTGTTTGTGAAATCTCCCACCACAAAATTTTCTCAGCCAATGACAGGTCAGGACATTTTTATTCTCCTCATATGTATGGGCAACCCGGTCCCACACTTCATCCATGTCTTTGGGGACCTCTGATCTCCTTATGAACTGTTTCTTCCATGATGAAGATCAGCCATGGAGTATATCTGAGGTGTATATCAGGGTGTGCTTCTTCCCCACATGAGAGCTGGGATGTCCAGCAACATTCATCTAGAAGACATTTCCCACACTCAAGGCACTAATACACCTCCAGGGTTGTGTGGGACCCGATGTACAGGAAGACAGGACTTCAGTGAGGAACATTTCCCTCACTCAGGACAGGAAAGTGGCTTCTCCCTGTGTGACATCTCTGATGGATAGAAAGATTGGACTTCTGTGAAAAACACTTCCCGCACTCAGGACAAGGATACGGCTTCTCCCCTGTGTGAGATCTCTGATGTATGTAAAGATTAGACATATGTGAAAAACATTTCCCGCACTCAAGACAGGAATACGGCTTCTCTCCCGTGTGAGATCTCTGATGTTTGTAAAGGTTGTACTTCACTGAAAAACATTTCCCACACTCAGGACAGCAATATGGCTTCTCACCCGTGTGAGATCTCTGATGTATGCAAAGACTGGACTTCCATGAAAAATGTTTCCCACACTCATGACAAGAATATGGCTTCTCCCCAGTGTGAGATCTCTGATGTGAAACAAGCTCTGATTTTTGAAAAAAACTTTTCCCACAATCAGAACAGGAAAATGGCTTCTCCCCTGTGTGCAGTCTTTGATGTGTGCTAAGGTGAACCTTCTGTGAAAATGTTTTCCCGCACTCAGGACAGGAATATGGTTTCTCAGCTGTGTGAAGCCTCTGATGTTTTTTAAGATTAGACTTTTTTGAAAAACATTTCCCGCACTCAGGACAGGAATACGGCTTCTCCCCCGTGTGAGATCTCTGATGTTCATCAAGATAGCATTTAAAATGGAAACCCTTCCCGCACTCAGGACAGGAAAAGCTTTTCCCTGTTGGAAGGCCGGCCCGGTCCCGCACAGTCTGAGGTTCCTCAGGATACGAGGAATCCGATGGTCCATCTACACTGGGTGGTGCCGGATGGACATTGGAGGGAGCCGGGTTTTCTCCTGGACTATACTGTGTGATGTCCTCATCTTCTACTTTCCAGTCTGGAGACAAAGTGAGACAATCCTCGGAGGTTTTCCTCATCTCCCGGCCATGGACTAAAATACAAAGACAAAGAGGATTACTAGACAGGAGCTGATTGGTTCCCCCAAACAGGACTCCGCCCACATCAGGCAAGATGGGGAACACAGCTCAGGAAAGTGACCAGGGGATTACAGGCTGATATCACCCAGTCCCCGCCCTACTCTGGACCAATCAGTGAGCAGTATGGGTGGAGGAATGGATTTAGTGTTCATGACCCACCTGTGCTGATCTCTGTAGGAGTGTCCTCCTCTATAAATGTCCCCGTTATTCCATCCTCCTCCATAGACTGCTGATCATCCCTCACATACGCCTCTTCTTCTTCTGCTTTCACCTCAAATTCTATATCGATTGGATCTCCACTCTAAATCAAGGAAATGAGAGAAAATATCATCTGTAAAATGTAAGGTCACATAAAATATCCACACATTGTCTCCATGAGTCCATGTTCTAGATGTTCCATCCCACCAACCTTGTAATAGTGAGGGATGGTGTGACATTCCTGTGTGGAATCCCGGGAATACAGAGGACGGGGACATCTCTCTGGTGGGTTCCTGGTATTAGGTGGCTCCATCATATCCTTGTGTCCTTCTGAAAACTCCTCCATCTCTCCATACTCCTCATCCTCCTCTTTATACTCTTCTTTAACATCAATATTATCATCCCCGAGGATTCCACTCTGAAAGATATAATAAAACATTCATTGTAACAAACATGCTGTGTATAAATCACAACTACCAAGAATTGTCATCACCTACCTGATGATGGTGAGGGATGGTGTGACCTTCCTGTGTGGAATCCCAGGAATACAGAGGACGGGGACATCTCTCTGGTGGGTTCCCATGACTGGATCCATCTGTAGGAAACACACACACTGACTGAATCCATTGTTTCTATGTGTTTATCAGATGATGGGGGATCTAGGTGGATCCTCCGTACTGCTCTCTCCTTTACAATAAAGTCTCCTCTTACCCGGTGATGTGAGGGGCGGCTGATTGTCCATCATGACGTCCTTGTAGAGATCCTTGTGTCCTTCTAAATACTCCCACTCCTCCATGGAGAAATAGACAGTGACACCCTGACACCTTATAGGAACCTGACACACACAATGATACAGTCACCATCCAGACACATCCCTTGTCTGTTACTGGAGAATGTCCCAGAATTCCCGGCACCGCTCACCTCTCCTGTCAGCAGCTCCATCATCTTCTTGGTGACTTCTAGAATCTTCTGCATGTTGTGTCTCTCAGGGTTTAGGGAGTCACATGGAGGCACTGTGATGGTCATATGATCACCTGACTTCAGAAGAGGAAATCTCTGCATTGAGGAACCAATAGGAAATCATGTTAGACTCCCAGAATCCTCCTCACCTCTCCGGTCAGGTCTGTGTGATGTCATGTGACCTCCCAGAATCCTCCTCACCTCTCCGGTCAGGTCTGTGTGATGTCATGTGACCTCCCAGAATCCTCCTCACCTCTCCGGTCAGGTCTGTGTGATGTCATGTGACCTCCCAGAATCCTCCTCACCTCTCTGGTCAGGTCTGTGTGTTATTAATAGAGATAAGGGCAGCACAGTTGCTAAATGGTTAGCACTTCTACCTGGCAGTACTAAGGTCGCTGGTTCGAATCCCAGCCATGGCACCACCTACCTGGAGTTTGCATATTCTCCCTGTGCCTGCGTGGGTTTCCTCTCACACTCCAAAGACATGCTGGTAGGTGAATTGGCTCCTGTCTAAATTGTCCCTAGTATGTGTATGTATGAATGTGAGTTAGGGACCTTAGATTGTACGCCCCTTGAGGGTTAGGGACTGATGTGAATGTACAATATATATGTAAAGCACTGTGCAAATTGACGGTGCTATATAAGTACCTGAAATAAATATATAATAAAGAGTGATGTCATGTGACCTCCCAGAATCCTCCTCACCTCTCCGGTCAGGTCTGTGTTTTAGTAATAGAGATAAGAGTGATGTCATGTGACTTCCCAGAATCCTCCTCACCTCTCCGGTCAGGTCTGTGTTTTATTAATAGAGAGAAGAGTGATGTCATGTGACCTCCCAGAATCCTCCTCACCTCTCCGGTCAGCAGGTAGATGATCTCCAGGGTGAGGTTTAGTATATTCTCAGTCATGTGACTCCGGTCCTCCTCCATCCTCATTGGTGCCATCATGTGATCTATACAGGTCTCCTTGTAGACGGATAACTTTGGGAAATGAAAGTAAGAATGATTTGGATGGTATTGGTCACACAATAGGATGTGGATGTGAGGGGGGAATAGGAGGGTTGCTGGACATGTAAGGACTACTCCCCCCATGGGAAGACATTTAGTTTGGACTGTTTAGTGTTTGTTACATCTTGAAGGACCTGGAACCCTCTTGGTTTGTCGGATCAGAAATTCCCTTTTCTCTGTTGGGATTGTTTTGTTTCTGAACTGGTTTGCAGCTGAATCAGGACTCCTCTAAGAACAAGTGCTCACTGAGTGAAGGAATGTCCTTCTCTATGTTACTTGAAATTCCAGAACATGTCACATGACCAGTGAGACAATAAGATTACATTACATTGAGTTTATATAGCACCAAAGGGTTTGCTCAGCGCTGTACAATAAAGGGGGGGACAATACATGAAACAATACAGCAACTACAAACAGCCCATGAGGGGTTAGAGGGCCCTACTCTTTCGAGCTTACAATCTAGGAGGGAGGGGGTAGTGGTACAGGAGGAAGTGGCTGTGGGGGATGGAGTGGTATGAGGAATGAAGGAGAGCAGCAGTTAGGTGAGGGTGGGGTAGGCTTCCCTGAAGAGGTGGGTTTTCAGGGAGCGCCTGAAGGTGAGGAGGGAAGGTGACAGTCTGATGGATTGGGGTAGTGAGTTCCAGAGGATGGGGGAGGACCTGGAGAAGTCCTGCAGTCGTGCATGGGAGGAGGAGACCAGGGAGCAAGATAGAAGGAGGTCCTGTGAGGAGTGAAGGGTATGGGTAGGGTGGTACTTGGGGATCAGGTTGGTGAGGTAGTCAGGGGCAGTGTTGTGAAGGGCTTTGTAGGTCAGAGTGAGTAGTTTGAATTTGATGTGTTGGGCGATAGGGAGCCAGTGGAGGGAGAGGCAGAGGGGGGTGGAGCCAGTGGAGGGATAGGCAGAGGGGGATGGCAGAGGTGGAGCGGTTGGTGAGGTGGATGAGTCTAGCCGCTGAGTTCAGGATGGTCTGAAGCGGGGACAGCCTGCACTGGGGTAGGCCGGTGAGGAGGGAGTTGCAGTAGTCAAGGCGTGAGATAATCAGGGAGTGTACGAGTAGTTTAGTGGTGTCTGGGGTAAGGAAGGTGCGTATTTTGGCGATATTGCGGAGGTGGAGCCTGCATGTGTTTGTAAGTGATTTGACATGAGGTTGGAAGGAGAGGTTAGAGTCTAGAATGACTCCAAGGACTTTGGCTTGGTTAAGATGGTTAAGATTGGCAGTTCTGTAAGGTCAGAAAAATAAGTACAGGTGGGGGGAGGGCCACCACAGACCCAGAGACATCCCCTCCCTCTGAGTCCCCTGACACCTTCAGCCCCCTATTCCCCCAAAGCCCTGCAGCCTGAGTACCCCCTAAAAGGTCCCAGATTCCCCCTTCAGAGGCCCTAAAGTCTTTCAGCTTTACTAAACTCTCACAGCCCTTCAGCTCCTCTTCTTCCCTCAGACCCCTCAGTATTTCCCTCCCTCTGACACCAATGATGGAACATATTCTTCATGGCCGGCTGGGGAATGTTTCCTTCCTCCTGAGCAGCAATGTAAGGGGCTCTATGCTCCATACTCCTGACCCCGGCACTCCATCATTGTGTTGGCTGCATAGTGTAATGATTGCCCATTGGCTGCCTGTGTAGTGTCATCATTGCCCTTTGTAGGCCATGTATGGTCAGGATGGTCCTTGTCTTGTCTATTTATTGTCAGTGCTGTTTGTTTAGAGGACCATATTACTAGAATTTATCTCCACAATGAGGAGAATGTTCCGGCCCCGGAAGTGGGGAATGTTCTGCCCCTGAAGGGGTTAATCTGGGTTCCCACACTATATATGTGTGTGTCATCATCTGCTGGAGATAAAAGACGTCACAGTGACTATGGAGGAAGAGGACAGACGTGACTATGGAGGAAGAGGACGGAAGTGACTATGGAGGAAGAGGACGGACGTGACTATGGAGGAAGAGGACGGACGTGACTATGGAGGAAGAGGACGGACGTGACTATGGAGGAAGAGGACGGACGTGACTATGGAGGAAGAGGACGGACGTGACTATGGAGGAAGAGGAAGGACGTGACTATGGAGGAAGAGGACGGACATGACGGGGGGGGTTACTGGGTGTAAATAGCAAATAACATCTTATTACCTCCTCTGCTGCCAGTACCACCAATGTCTCCTCTTCTTTGTGCCACATGGAACTTTCTGTCTGTACCTGACATCACTTCCTGTCTGTACCTGACATCACTTCCCTTCTGTATTCCATAGAGACTTCCTGTTTGGGTATAAGCGAGATCACCACCTTGGGGAGCTCAGAGGAACTGCAGCCCTGAGAAGAGAAATGTCTCATGGTGTGATCCCTTGTGCTGTGTTCAGCATTTTGAATGTTTTCTTGTCATATTTGCCCTTTAACCCCTTCCATATCGGGTACTTTTACCCCCTTCCTGCCCAGGACAATCTTCAGGTTTCCCTATCCATCATTCAGGAGGTCCAGTCCCCACCATCTGGGAATACAGTATGTATGGTAGGTATATGTGAGCGCACAAAAATGGATATCAGCCGCTATGCACAAGGTAACCAAGTAACACCTGACAATCAGCAATGTAAATAATAGTGTGCAGCATGAAAATGATTGTAAAAGGTCAAAAAGGTACATAAAAGTGACATAAATATTCACAAATTGATTCTGAAAAATAAACTCGTGATATAAATAACACCAGACATATAAAAGTTCATAAAGTGACTAAGTGCTCATATATCCTGTACAGTCCTGGAAACGGTGCTGTGCAATCAGTATGGAAGAAATGCGCACTCACCGGAACGCGTAAAATAACGTGCGTTTTGTAATAAATCCTGCTGTCATCTAATGGTCATCTCAGGGCAGGAATAGAGTAAACTCCCCCTTATGGGGGATGGGTCCTGGGACTTTAAGATGATGAATCCGGGATTTCCAGAGTTCCCCTTAAGGGATGGATGGGTGCACCTCCCTGGGTGTAATAGAGGCTCCCTCTCTGGGAACTGGGCAGTGGATGTCTGTAAATCAATACTCCCCGGGGGAGTCAAGGCAAACACATCCCATAGTGTAGTAGTATGAATATTTATTGAGATAATAATAGGTATCCAGATAAAAACACATAGGGTGAGTAAGCAAAACCGCATGGACTAACCGGCCAGATTTAAAGATGGCCGCCGGAGCTCCACGTTGCTTCGGCGGCATGAAATCATGGTGTTATTGGCTCCCTTTTACGCGTTTTGTGCACCCGCACGTCATCTGAGGGGAACACCAATAAAGCCAAGCCGCATGCCGTCAGTTTATATAGACAACGGTGCATTCGCATTATACATGCGCCATCTTTGAGAAGACGTAACTTAGTGCGCACGCACGGCTAAGCAGGCGCCATTTTTCCTTAGGTATATTGAAGGATACAATCTGGAGTGACATATACAAGTGTCAGCTAATACACAGTAAATATTAGATAGTAGTGGGGTCCGGATAGGTCAGTAAGTAGTGATCAGTTGTTGGATCAAAACAAGGCGATATAAGAAAAGGGACAATTGAGTGTCCTAAATCCAGGCATATACCAAGGGAAGAATGGAAGCTGAGGTGTCATATATGTCAGGGAAACATACCATAGAAATCATTATAATTCCCAACAATATACTATATAGTCATCAACAATGATATACCACCAGATATAAATATATATATATACCAAGGGAAGAATGGAAGCTGAGGTCTCATATATGTCAGGGAAACATACCATAGAAATCATTATAATTCCCAACAATATACTATATAGTCATCAACAATGATATACCACCAGATATAAATATATATATATACCAAGGGAAGAATGGAAGCTGAGGTCTCATATATGTCAGGGGAAACATACCATAGAAATCATTATAATTCCCAACAATATACTATATAGTCATCAACAATGATATACCACCAGATATATATATATATATATATAGTGTGTAAACGTGGGATTATATTATATATTATTATCTGGGAATACAAGTCATTCACACTCTACTGGTAGACAACAAGGTCCCCCAATCAGTCCGTCACCTTCCAGTCTCTGCAGCAGAATACCAGGATGGAGTCTAGCTGCTTACCCTCCTGAGGATTTACCCCCCTTAATGACCACGCCTCTTTTTAAAACTCAGCACTGCACTAATTCAACTGATAATTGCGCGGTCATGCAATGCTGCACCCAAATGAAATTTACGTCCACAAATAGAGCTTTCTTTCAGTGGTGTTTGATCACCTGCGCGCTTTTTATTTTTTCTCGCTATAAACATATAAAGACCAAAAATTTTGAAGAAAAACAATATTTTTTACTTTCAGCTATAAAACATATATAGTAAACTCAAAGTTAGTTTTAAATTTAGGCCAAAATGTATTCTGCTCCATGTTCTTGGTAAAAAAAATCCCAATAAGTGTATATTGATTGCTTTGTGTGATAGTTATAGCGTCTACAAACTATGGGAGAGATAATGGAATTTACGCCATTTTTTGCTTTACATCACTGCACTAGTTTAACAGACAATTGCGCGGTCATGCAATATGGTACATAAATTAAATTTATATCCTTTTTTTCACACAAATAGAGCTTTCTTTTGGTGGTATTTGATCACCTGTGCAGTTTTTATTTTTGGCGCTATAACCAGAAAATTTTGAAGAAAAATTAAAAAAAAAAATATTTTCTCATTTCGGTCATAAAAAATATCCAAAAAAACTAAAATTTTGTCATAAATTTAGGCCAAAATGTATTCTGCTACATGTTTTTGGTTAAAAAAATCCCAATAAGTGTATATTGATTGCTTTGTGTGATAGTTATAATGTCTACAAACTATGGGATAGATCAGCAGTTCTCAACCTGGGGGTCGCGACCCCTTTGGGGGTCGAACGACACTTTCCCAGGGGTCGCCTAAGACCATCGGAAAACACATATTTCCGATGGCCTTAGGAACCGAGACACCGCTCCTTGATCCGTCTGCAGGTGTGGGCGGGATGACATGCCGTCCCTGTCATCTGGACACACCCCCGGGATCAATCCTTCCTCGTCGGTGATTGGCCGCCGGAACTGTAGCTCAAGAGAGGCACACAGGCGGCCAATCACCAGCGAGGAGGTGGAGCTTGGAAAGGAGGAGCCGAGCGGCACCGCGAAGCACGAGCGAGTGAAGAGGAGGAAAGCGGCCGGAGAAGGAAGCCATCTGACCGGTAAGTGTTTGTACCATGGGAGAGGGAGGGAGCGAGCGAGCCCAGGCTGGAGCAGGGGTCAGCAAGGTAAGTATCATTGGTGTCAGTGGGAGGAATAGTGCCCAATCATTGGTGTCACTATTACCAATGATGGGGCACTATTCCTCCCCCCACTGACACCAACGATGGGGCACTATTCCTCCCACTGACACCAACGATGGGGCACTATTCCTCCCACTGACACCAACGATGGGGCACTATTCCTCCCACTGACACCAATGATGGGGCACTATTCCTCCGACTGACACCAACGATGGGGCACTATTCCTCCCACTGACACCAATGATGGGGCACTATTCCTCCCACTGACACCAATAATGGGGCCGTATTCCCCCCACTGACACCAATGATGGGGCACTATTCCTCCCACTGACACCAGTGATGGGGCACTATTCCTCCCACTGACACCAATGATGGGGCACTATTCCTCCCACTGACACCAGTGATGGGGCACTATTCCTCCCACTGACACCAATGATGGGGCACTATTCCTCCCACTGACACCAATGATGGGGCACTATTCCCCCCACTGACACCAATGATGGGGCACTATTCCCCCCACTGACACCAATGATGGGGCACTATTCCCCCCACTGACACCAATGATGGGGCACTATTCCCCCCACTGACACCAATGATGGGGCACTATTCCCCCCACTGACACCTGTGATGGGGCACTATTCCTCCCATTGACACCAACGATGGGGCACTATTCCTCCCCCCACTGACACCAACGATGGGGCACTATTCCTCCCACTGACACCAATGATGGGGCACTATTCCCCCCACTGACACCTATGATGGGGCACTATTCCTCCCACTGACACCAGTGATGGGGCACTATTCCTCCCACTGACACCAATGATGGGGCACTATTCCTCCCACTGACACCAATGATGGGGCACTATTCCTCCCACTGACACCAATAATGGGGCCGTATTCCCCCCACTGACACCAATGATGGGGCACTATTCCTCCCACTGACACCAGTGATGGGGCACTATTCCTCCCACTGACACCAATGATGGGGCACTATTCCTCCCACTGACACCAGTGATGGGACACTATTCCTCCCACTGACACCAGTGATGGGGCACTATTCCTCCCACTGACACCAATGATGGGGCACTATTCCCCCCACTGACACCAATGATGGGGCACTATTCCCCCCACTGACACCAATGATGGGGCACTATTCCCCCCACTGACACCAATGATGGGGCACTATTCCTCCCACTGACACCTGTGATGGGGCACTATTCCACCCATTGACACCAACGATGGGGCACTATTCCTCCCCCCACTGACACCAACGATGGGCCACTATTCCTCCCACTGACACCAATGATGGGGCACTATTCCTCCCACTGACACCAATGATGGGGCACTATTCCTCCCACTGACACCAATGATGGGGCACTATTCCTCCCACTGACACCAATGATGGGGCACTATTCCCCCCACTGACACCTATGATGGGGCACTATTCCTACCACTGGCACCAATGATGGGGCACTATTCCTACCACTGACACCAATGATTGGGGCACTATTCCTACCACTGATACCAATGATGGGGCACTATTCCTCCCATTGACATCAGTGATGGGACACTATTCCTCCCACTGACACCAATGACGTGGCACTATTCCTCCCACTGATACCAATGATGGGGCACTATTCCTCCCACTGACACCTATGATGGGGCACTATTCCCCCCACTGACACCTATGATGGGGCACTATTCCTACCACTGACACCAATGATGGGGCACTATTCCTACCACTGACACCAATGATGGGGCACTATTCCTACCACTGATACCAATGATGGGGCACTATTCCTCCCATTGTCATCAGTGATGGGGCACTATTCCTCCCACTGACACCAATGATGAGGCACTATTCCTCCCACTGCAAAATTACAGTTATGAAGTAGCAACGAAAATAATTTTATGGTTGGGGGTCACCACAACATGAGGAACTGTATTAAGGGGTCGCGGCATTAGAAAGGTTGAGAACCACTGGTATAGATAATGGAATTTACACAGCTTTTACTTTCTGACTGCCCATCACATTTCTTGAGGTGCTAAAATACCAGGATAGTACAAACACCCCCAAATGACCCCTTTTTGGAAAGTAGACACCCTAAGCTATCTGCTGAGAGGCATATTGAGTCCATGGAAGATTTTTGTTTCCACAAGTTTCTGGAAAATGACAAAACCTTTTTTTTTTTTACACATAGTTGTAATTTAAATGATATATTTCTCGCACATGCCATGGGTATATGTGGAATTACACCCCAAAATACATTCTTCTGCTTCTACTGAGTATGGGGATACCACATGTGTGAAAATTGTTGGGAGCCTAGCCACAAACAGGAGCCTGAAATCCAATGACCACTGTGAAAGCCTGAAGGTGTGTAACTTCCTCATTTCACTTCCTCACTATCTATCACAGTTTTGAAGGCCCTGACATGCCAGGATAGCACCAAACCCCCCCAAATGACCCCTTTCTGGAAAGTAGACACCCCAAGGAAATTAAAAAGAGGCATGGTGAGTATTTTACAGATCTAATTTTTTCTCACAAGGTTTTGAAATATAAAAAAAGAATAGAAAAAATATGTTTTTGTTTTTTTTCTTCATATTCCAAAAACTTGTGGCAACAAATGAGATCTGCAAAATACTCACCATGCTTCCTATCAAATTCCTTGGGGTGTCTACTTTCCAAAAAGGGGTCATTTGGGGGGGTTTGGTGCTATCCTGGCATCTCAGGGCCTCCAAAACTGTGATAGGTAGTGAGGAAGTGTAATGAGGAAATAAAGCCCTTTAAAAGCCTGAAGGTGCTTATTGGATTTTGGGGTCCTGTACTTGGTTAGACTGCCAAAACGTCTCTCACATGTGGTACCCCCATACTCGGGAGAAGTAGCAGAATGTATTTTGGGGAGTAATTCCACATATAACCATGGCATGTGTGAGCAATAAATCATTTAAGTGACAATTTTGTATAAAAAAATATATTTTTTTTTTGTCATTTTCCAAAAACTTGTGGTAAAAAAATAAATTCTTCTATTGATTCAACATGCCTCTCAGCAAATAGTTTGGGGTGACTACTTTCCAAAAAGAGGTCAATTTGGGGGGTGGGGGCGTTTTATGCCCAGCATTAGAAGTTTATGCCACACATCACTCACTCTTCTAACCACCTGAAGACCAAGCCTTTTCTGACACTTTTTGTTCACATGAAAAAAAATCAGTATTTTTTGTTAGGAAATTAATTTAAACCCCCAAACATTATATATTTTTTTAAAGCAAACACCATAGTTAATAAAATGGTGGGTACTACAATTTTTTATGGCAAATAGTACTTGTGCAGCGATTTTTCAAAAGCAAATTTTAAAAAAAATAAACTTTTTTAACTTTTAATGCACAAAAATACAATATATTGGCCAAATTTTTGGTAAAATCTAAAAGATAATGGTATGCCGAGTAAATAGATACCAAACATGACATGCTTTAAAACTGCACATGTCCCGTTCAATGACGACAAACTGCAAACATTTTTAATATCCATAGGCAACGCTTTAAAGCCTTTAAAATGCACCATTTTAGATTTACAGAGGAGGTCTAGTGTTAGAATTACTGCCCTTCATCTGACGTTCAAGGCAATACCTCACATGCATGGTGCAACCGCTGTTTACATACCGACACAGGGTCAAGGCTTGTGCACACAGGTGTGCGCGCATGGGAGGGGCAATTTTGTTTTTTAATTATTTAGATTTTTTAAATTATTTTTACACTGTCCCTTTAATTTTTTTTTGTATTTTATCACTTTTAATGCTATAACAGGGAATGCAAATATCCCCGATAACTTCAGTGGGCATTGTCATATATTCTTTTTTGAGAAATCTGGGGTCTATCAGCCTCTAGATATCTCCTCTGCCCTTACATTATCTAATCAAACCAACATCGGTGTGATCAGATGCTTTCCCAATTTACAAATGGCGCTGTTTATATCCTGAGAAACTGAAGTGATGGGAAGCTTGTAGCTTCCGAATTCTTAGACTATAGAGATGATTGGCACCATTCTGGTCTCCAATCAGTTCCGTAGTCAGCTGGCAGAAACACCGGCTACATTCTCAGGTTCCCCTGATGGCACGGGACTGCCCGAGAAAACCTTGGAAGGCAGTGGGGGAGGGGGCATCATCTCCCGCTGCTTGTAAAAGCAATCCTGCAGCTAATTATCTACTAGGATTGCTTTTACATGAAAGCCGATCGCTGGCTGAAAAAAACAATACCAGGATGAGGCCTGCAGCTGTAGGCATCATCCTGGTATAACCATTCAAAGTCCAGTGATGTACCAGTATGTCGCTGGTCCTTGTTGGGTATATATACTATATTCTTTTTTTTGTATGCAGCCTGTGGACTGAATGAAAAAATGAGAAGAAATCTCTGGCAGAAAAAGTGTGTGGTATGCCCACCATTAGAATATACCGCCCTGCATCCACCCACTTCTAATGGTGGGCACACATTAGGTCACATGGTGCCACATGCGCCAGTTCCAAGATTGTACAAATGTATAAATAGTGGCACGCTTGAATAAACATTGTTCACGTATAAGTGGTACCCCATATGGAAAAATGGTGACACCAAGTCCCAAACTATCTTGCCACTACTCCCCATGTAGTCTGGGCATCCGGGGGGCTCCACGTGACTATCTTTTCCCTCGTAAATCCGAAACTTATAAGTATAGCCTGTTGTCTTCTCACAGGTCTTCTACATCTTGACCCCATATCTGGCACGCTTGCTGGGGAGAAATTGTTTGAATGCAAGGCGGCCAGAAAAATTAATTAAGGACTCATCAACGCAGATGTTTTGCTGGGGAGTGTCAAGGCTCCAGGTATGACCAGAGGTGTGTGGACTGACACAGGGAAACGCAGGCTTCAGGTATAGTGTAAATAAGACAATTTATTAAGACTAAACAACACAAACACAGTGCAAGGTAAACATAACACAGTGCAAACAACCCAAACTCCAACAGATAACCATATATACAAATTAACGTAGTCGGGCAGGCCGGGTCAGTAGCAAACGGGCAAACAGGGTACCAGGAGAGAGCGGAAGAGTGGTCAGAAATAGCCAAGGTCAGGACAGGCGGAGTTCACTCAGAGTCAGGATCAAAGCAGAATCAGGAATCAAGAAGGAAGCAGACAGGATGCAGGTACAGGGGCTCATGGGAAACATACACCAAGGCACTGACTGCAGGTCTGGCCATTCCTTAAATACACCTTCTGCAATCAGCCCCGGTGTTGGCTGATTGCAGGAGTGAGCTTCTGACTGCTGAGAGCACCCGCTGGTCAGCCCTGGTACTGCAGCCCACACGGCAGGTGAGTCCCACCACCAGTGCTGAGTCCATTCCTGACAGGGAGTATAGACATCTGCAAATTTTTAGTTAAGGTGATTTGTGAGGGGCTGAATTTTGTGGAGCCGGTCAAATTCAGGGTCACCCCGAGGATGACAGAGTGTATTGTCGCTGAAATGCATAAAACACATTATACTCTCATATCTATGCCTGGCCATGGCAGCAGAGAACACGGCATGTGATGAATCGGGTCTGCGGACCAATACAACCGCAATTCATTTCTTTTAGTAATACCCATGTTGAGGGTTAGGCCCCCAAAAAATGTAAATTTGAAAACCGTAATGAGTTTCCATGCGAATGGTCTGGCAAAGTTTGAATTTGGGTTGGCAGCGATAAATTGTTGTGCATTTAAAATGCTTTGATCCACAATCAACGCATACAGATATTTTGTGAAAAACAGCTCCAAAAATCAAGAAGGTATGTGAAAGACCAGGATGTACTAGACCGCTGGTACTCTCCAGTTCACCAAAAGGTAGCGTGGCACTAGTACTGGCACTCTGCTGCATATGAGAGTCATCAATATTTACCGACAAGTGCTAACAGAGATCAGGCCTGATTCTGCCAACACTGCGGTTTTGTGTGCAATGTATCAAGTGACAGTGACCTACTGACACTACACTTGCTGGGGGAGAAGGGGGAGTAAGCATAGGGGCTAAACACAGGTGTTGGCAGGTGCTGGGGCTGATCCCGCTAACGCTGCATTTTTGGGGACGCTATACTAATGTGAACGCTGGTATAGTGCTGACCTGATCAAAGATATTGACCCGTTCAGACACTATACTAGCGATGGAGGTTTATTGTACATGAGCGTGCACCTGGCAATCAAGGGGTTAAATGTGATGACTGGTGTACTGACGGGCAATCTGATGCTATCTGGGAGGGGTGTGAAAACCACGGGAGCGCGAATCACCTATATATATATATATATATATATATGATTTTGCGTACCCATGCCGCCCTGTAGCAGTATTTCTGCTGTAGGGTGGTCAGGAAGCAGTTACAGAAGAGGTTTGTGTTACATCGGTGTGTTACTTTAACTGACAATTGCGCGGTCATGCAACACTGCACCCAAATTAAATTTACATCCTTTTTCCCCACAAATTGAGCTTTCTTTCGGTGGTATTTGATCGCCTGTGCATTTTTAATTTTTTGAGCTATAAAAAAAAAGGCTGACAATTTTGAGAAAAAAAAACAATATTTTGGACTTTTTGCTATAAAACATGTCCAGTAAAAAAAAATAAAAAAATAAAATTTTGTCACAAATTTCATCCAAAATGCATTCTGCGATATGTCTCTGCTAAAAAAAAATCCCAATACGTGTAAATTAATTGGTTTACATGAAAGCGTTTACAAATGGCGGGAAAGATACTGGGATTTTTAATTTTTTTATACTAATAATGGCGGCGATCAGTGACTTATGGCGGGACTGCTGCGGACATTTTGACACTGGGGGGGAACTGACTTGGGGTCACTGACATCCCCAGTGACACCAATACAATGATCAGTGAAAAAGAAAAACACTGACACTGTACTAATGGCACTGGGGAGGAAGGGGTTAACATTTTTAGGGTTTACTGTGTGAGGGGAGTGTTTTACTAGGGGGCGGGGTGTGTGCTGGACGGGGGCAGGCTGATCAAGAGAGAGAAACTCTTCTCTCCCTCTTCAGCTTGTCACGAGCTGACAGGCAACTGACAGAAAGCAGGGCTGTGTATAAACAATGCAGCCCTGCTCTCTGTCAGCGATCACCGCGAATCGCGGGAAAACGGCCGGTAATGACTGTCCATGACCCGGCGGTGGAGACCCGCTGCTGACACCCACGGGACAGGTAGGGCGGGCGCGCGCCTCGTGCGTGCCCCCTACCTGTTTTGCAAAACCACGTTTTAAAACGTGGCTTTGTGCAGCCGTGCTGCCCTGCAAACATACATATGCAGTGGCTGGGGCTGAAGAAGTTAAAATTACAAACATCAGTGGAACGGCGCCAAACTACAGGGCCTAAATACCCCCCATAGGTGTCACTCAGGTTACCAGTGTAGAGGTACACAGGAGGTCTGATGCCGGAATTATCGCTCTTACTCTGACATTTCCAGCCATACCTGTGTGGAGACACGTGTGGTGAGAACACCGTTTACAATGCATGGTGGACTTCCGTATGTGTTAGCCTTTGTGTGCAAACATGGGGGGGGGGGGTGCTTTCATTTTTTAATTATTTCTTAAAGTTTCTTTCTATTTTTTCACTGTCCCAATTTTTTTCAGGACTTTTATTGCTATCAGACAGGTTCTCTTTACTGAGACATCTGGGGTCTATTGGACCCCAGATCCCAATCTGACCATAAAAACATCCGATCAAACCAAGATCAGTACATTCTGATGCTTTCACAAGCTGGAAATGGCTTGTTTACATCTGAGTGACTCTGGAAGTGACACAATCCTCGTTCCTTCTACATCCACGGGGGTTCCTTTATCCAGATCACAGATCACCTCCTCATAGATTGTTAATAGGTTGGTCTGACAAGAACGATCTTTTCCCATAAATCCATGCTGGTTACTACTAATGATACTATGTTCATCAGCACATTCTTGGGTATGGTCCCTTATCATCCCTCCAATAGTTTACAAACTATTGATGTTAGGCTGACTGGCTTGGAGCTTCCAGATATGTATCTCGGCCCTTTCTGGAATACTGGAACCACGTTAGCTTTTCACCAATCTGCTGCCACCATTCCAGTCAGTAAGCTTTCCTAAAGATGAGGGATGACTATCAATTACCTGGCTACATTCCTTGAGGACTCTCAGATGCAAGCCATCTGGTCCTGGTGATTCATTCACATTTAGTTCTTTTTAAACCTTCTAGTCTTTTGTAAAGGACCACTACACTGACCACTGATATAAGGGGGTCCTTCTCCCATTGTCACCAATGTAAGGGACCACTACACTGACCACTGATATAAGGGGGTCCTTCTCCCATTGTCACCAATGTAAGGGACCACTACACTGACCACTGATATAAGGGGGTCCTTCTCCCATTGTCACCAATGTAAGGGACCGCTACACTGACTACTGATATGAGGGGGTCCTTTTCCCATTGGTCACCAATGTAAGGGACCACTACACTGACCACTGATATAAGGGGTCCTTCTCCCATTGGTCACCAATGTAAGGGACCGCTACACTGACCACTGATATGAGGGGTCCTTCTCCCATTGGTAACCAATGTAACGGACCGCTACACTGACCACTGATATAAGGGGGTCCTTCTCCCATTGTCACCAATGTAAGGGACCACTACACTGACCACTGATATAAGGGGGTCCTTCTCCCATTGTCACCAATGTAAGGGACCGCTACACTGACCACTGATATGAGGGGGTCCTTTTCCCATTGGTCACCAAAGTAAGGGACCACTACACTGACCACTGATATAAGGGGTCCTTCTCCCATTGGTCACCAATGTAAGGGACCACTACACTGACCACTGATATAAGGGGATCCTTCTCCCATTGGTCACCAATGTAAGGGACCACTACACTGACCACTGATATAAGGGGGTCCTTCTCCCATTGGTCACCAATGTCAGGGACCACTACACTGACCACTGATATAAGGGGGTCCTTCTCCCATTGGTTACCAATGTAAGGGACCACTACACTGACCACTGATATAAGGGGTCCTTCTCCCATTGGTCACCAATGTAAGGGACCACTACACTGACCACTGATATAAGGGGGTCCTTCTCCCATTGGTCACCAATGTCAGGGACCACTACACTGACCACTGATATAAGGGGTCCTTCTCCCATTGGTCACCAATGTAAGGGACAAATACAATGACCACTGATATAAGGGGTCCTTCTCTCATTGGTCACCAATGTAAGGGACAAATACAATGACCACTTGGGATGATCTCTGGGTTTAGTTGTCGGAGAGTAGGGATGAGACGACAGTACAAACCAAACTTTGCCTGTTCCGGTCCCGTGTTTTGCAGGAGCCGATCATCACATATAGAAGAGACATTTCTACCACTTCTATATATAACAGCTTCCCGCTGTCACTGGTGCCTGAGGAAGACATGGATGGGTACAGCGGCCACACCCCCAGGAATCAGTGATGTCATTGGGAATCCCTGCCATGTAAGGAAGGGGGCGGGGATAGCAGTGACATCACTGACCAAATATGGTCACTGGTCACATTTGGGTAATAAGGTCCCACCATCCCTGTCCCTTCCCTTATGTAGATGATGACAGTTTAGGGAGCTGTCATTGGGCTGGTGCTATTGTCGGGTACTATATACCCCATACTCATTCACATGGGGGGAGGGTATATGGGGGCCCCTTGTTATTAAAGGGGGCTTCCAGAATCCAATATGACCCCCACCCACAGATCCCCACAGCCACCAGCCAAGGTGACAAGGTGCTATGCCTGGGGGAATCCCCCCTGGTAAGGTGACCCCCATGTTGTGGACATGTGGCCTGGTATGGATCAGGAGGGGGGCACACTACAGCCCCCCTCTGCACTCTGTATGGTGGGCTGTATATGATATACTGCTGACCCCCGCACTCTGCGCCGTTATTGAAGGGTGTGAGGTGTCACCGAGGAGCAATGTTCTATATTGAAGTTTGCCGTCATTGCACCGACACACACAATAGTTTTTGTTCAATAAATGTTTTATTATAATTTTACATTTAACAAGATTGAAGCATAAAAATCAGGAAATAGTAAAGGAAGGAATCCGATTGGTCAGGAAGATCCCTTGTCTGGAATGTGGGGGCGGAGTCATTATTATTGGCGTACAATACAATACACAACGTGTTCCATTATTATAACAAAGTATTGTAGAAAAGATCCCAACATAGAAAATGGGGGAAAGGAGGAAATAAAGGCGGATATGAAGGGGAATCTGTGTACGGGGAACACCTTAACAATCACCACCATTTTATTCTCCAGGGCCTCTGATGTCACAGAATAGATGTTTGGGGGTTTATCTCATCTTCAGGACCAAAATCTGCATTTTCCCATGTGTGCAAAATCATGCAGAAACAGCTCTGGCAGTGAGAGGGTTAATGTGGGCTAGATAGGATCCCTCTGCTGGGGTGACATTAGAGCTCCCCCTAGCTGCAGCCTGGTAATAACATTGCTGGGAGGTCTCTTCATTTCTCTGCTCCATACTTCCCGTCTTTATAGAAACGTCTCCTGACATTTGGGGGTCTATTCATAAAGAATGTGGGGAACCATTCACCTGGTGAAAGTGCATGTCCATTCCTTAGCAGATTCGGAGAGGTAAGTGTGCATGGATGGGGTGTAGGTCAGTCCTTACCCTAGATGAAATCTCTCATACAGACACAATGGGACTCATGGGACTTTATAAAGAGGAACTCCAGAAAAACATCAATAAAGATCTTCCAATGTTTTCTTCCCAATCAGCGTAGAAATCATAAAACCCTCCCAGCAGGTGTACAAGGCCATGAAATCTCTCACAAAGTCCATCAATGGACAATTCCTGGACAACAATCACCGTGGGACAGAATTCTGAGCACCATAAGGAGGATCCAGCAGCGTCATCCATCTCCACGCGTTTCGTGGTGCAGCGCTCACTTCTTCAGGAGAAATGATTCCTGCTGATCAGAGTATACACCAATAATAAAACAAATGGCGGCAGGACCATCACTGGCTGGATGGAAAGTGGAGCAGGAAAGTGGCGTCAGGTAAGTCTTCCCAGGAGTTCTGTGCTGGGCCAGCTCCCTTGTTTATGGAAGCCGGTGGACATGCTGGTGCTCGGGTCTATGACACTTCCTGCCTACCATGGTAAGCCAGCCCCCCTCTGTGTTCTCACTGGATGCCCCTGGGTCTGCCCCTCCCCCCATGTGTACGCAGATTGCACAGAACACATTGGAAGATTTGATTGATGTGATTTTCTGGCGTTCCTCTTTATAAAGTCACATGACCATTCTGTCTGTATGAGAGATTTTATCTCCTGTCCATTCCTTCTCTGTGAATGGGGCTAAAACACTGATGTCATTAGGAGATTTGCTGAGCCGGGGGAATGTTTTCCATCATTACAGAGCATTTCACACTCCATTTATATTCTTCTCCTGATATCAATGGCTGACCCGGTCCCACACTTCATCCATGTCTTTGGGGGCCTCTGATCTCCTTATCAACTGTTTCTTCCATGATGAAGATCAGCCATGGAGTATATCTGAGGTGTATATCAGGGTGTGCTTCTTCCCCACATGAGAGCTGGGATGTCCAGCAACATTCATCTAGAAGACATTTCCCGCACTCAGTGCACTAATACACCTCCAGGGTTGTGTGGGACCCCTGATGTACAGGAAGACAGGACTTCAGTGAGGAACATTTCCCTTACTTAGGACAGGAAAGTTGTTTCTTCCCCGTGTGAGATCTCTGATGAATGGAAAGATTGAAGTTCCTTGAAAAACATTTCCCACACTCAGAACAGGAATATGGCTTCTCGCCCGTGTGAGATCTCTGATGTCTAGAAAGATGGTACTTCTGTGAAAAAAATTTCCCACACTCAGGACAGGAATATGGTTTCTCCCCTGTGTGAGATCTCTGATGTTTAGAAAGAATGGACGTCTGTGAAAAACATTTCCCGCACTCAGGACAGGAATATGGCTTCTCCCCCTTGTGAGATCTCTGATGGCTGTAAAGATGGGACTTCACTGAAAAACATTTCCCGCAATCAGGACAGGCATACGGCTTCTCCCCTGTGTGAGATCTTATATGCAAATTAAGATGAGATTTATAATAGAACCACTTCCCACACTCAGTACAGGAGAAGCTCTTCCCTGTTGGAAGGCCGGCCCGGTCCCGCACACTCTGAGGTTCCTCAGGATACGAGGAATCCGATGGTCCATCTACACTGGGTGGTGCCGGATGGACATTGGAGGGAGCCGGGTTTTCTCCTGGACTATATTGTGTGATGTCCTCATCTTCTACTTTCCAGTCTGGAGACAAAGTGAGACAATCCTCGGAGGTTTTCCTCATCTCCCGGCCATGGACTAAAATACAAAGACAAAGAGGATTACTAGACAGGAGCTGATTGGTTCCCCCAAACCAGGACTCCGCCCACATCAGGCAGCTGAGGGGATTATAGGATGAGGGTCCCCACCCCCTCTATCACTCATCACCATCTTCCCAACACAAGAAGTACTGCACTTCCTTATTTAGTCCATAATTTAGTCATGAAGAACAGCGGGGCTGAGCCCCACCAGAGGTCAGAGAGTGAGGATGGGGGGAGAACAACCAAGATGAAGAATGGACTGATCCTGAAGACCACCATCATTGGGGTATTGACTCCTCCCTCATTATCACTTTCTGTTTAAGGGTCCAAAGTTGGAGGATGTTATCACATTATTATCACCATGTAAAAGTCTGTGCTCCAATCACATCATCCGATATAAAATGTCCAGCTGGGAGGAAATGGGGGGAACAAAAGAGAATATATAGCAGTGGTATGCAATTTATAACATAGAGTTGTGTTCAAAATAATAGCAGTGTGATGAAAAAAGTGACTAAAGCTGAAAATCCTTCTAATAGCTTTTATTTCCATCCACACAAATGCATTGGGAACACGACACATTCTATTCCAAATCACAACATGAAGAAAAATACATCAAATTTGTGTTGTTCCTCTAAAAAAATGTAAGAAAAGTGAATATTAGACGGTTCAAAAAAATCTCAGTGTTTGTATTCTTCTTTACAAACTCAAACATTCACTATATAAACTGAGAAATGTTTGAAGATTTTGCTTTCCTTTGAATGACTTCATGAATATTTGGTTGTAGTCGCACTGTTTCTGAGAACTGCTGTACATCTGTGTTGCATGGAGTCCCTCAACTTCTGGCCCCTGTGATCAGGTATTCCAGCCCAGGATGATTGGACCACATTCCACAGTTCTTCTCTATTTCTTGGTTTTGCCTCAGAAACGGCATTTTTGATGTCACCCCACAAGTTTTCTATTGGATGAAGATCCGGGGATTGGGCTGGCCACTCCATAACGTCCATCTTGTTGGTCTGGAACCAAGATGTTGCACATTTACTGGTGTGTTTGGGGTCGTTGTCCTGTTGGAACACCCATTTCAAGGGCATTTCCTCTTCAGCATAAGGCAGCATGACCTCTTCAAGTATTCTGATGTATTCAAACTGATCCATGATCCCTGGTATGCGATAAATAGGCCCAACACCGTAGTATGAGAAACATCCCCATATCATGATGCTTGCACCACCATGCTTCACGGTCTTCACAGTGTACTGTGGCTTGAATTCAGTATTTGGGGGTCGTCTGACAAACTGTCTCCGCCCACTAGACCCAAAAAGAACAATCTTACTTCCATCAGCCCACAAAATGTTGCGCCATTTCTCTTTAGGCCGGTCAATGTGCTCTTTGGCAGATTGTAACCTCTTCAGCACACGTCTTTTTCCCAACAGTGGGACTTTGCGGGGACTTCTTGCAGATAGCTTGGCTTCACATCGGCGTCTTCTAATTGTAACAGTCCTCACAGGGAACGTCACACCTTCTTTCATCTTCCTGGAGCTGATTGTTGGCTGAGTCCTCACAGGGAACGTCACACCTTCTTTCATCTTCCTGGAGCTGATTGTTGAGTCCTTGCCATTTTGGCTATTCTTCTATCCATTCCAATGGTAGTTTTTCGCTTTCTTCCACGTCTTTCAGGTTTTGGTTGCCATTTTAAAGCATTTGCCATCATTTTAGCTGAGCAGCCGATCATTTTCTGCACTTCTTTATATGTTTTCCCCTCTCCAATCAACTTTTTAATCAAGGTACGCTGTTCTTCTGAACAATGTCTGGAACGACCCATTTTCCTCAGAATTTCAGAAAGAAATGCACTGTAACCAGCATGTACAACATTTGCTGCCTTCCTTCCTTAAATAAGGGCAATAATTGCCACCTGTTTATCAAAGAATGAATGACGTCACTAATAGAACTCCACACGGCTATTATATTGAACACGCCCCTTTCAATGAGTGATTCAATGACACAGAATCAGCAGCATGCATGTCATGACTGTCGGGTCTGTTGGATTTCTATGACTCCACTACACCTGATAGGAAATTATTTGCCATGTAGAAATATAATTTCTACCAAAAATAGTGATTGATCCGGTTAGTGATGTCTGACTGCTAGTATTTTGAACACAACTGTAAATTATATAGTGCAGGGGTCAGGAGTATGTAATGTACAACATAGAGTATACAGTATAAGGGTCAGGACTCATAATATCGGTATTCAGTAATCAGTGGAGCTTTTAATGTTTCCTGTAGACAAGTTGCAGAGATCCCACACCGCTGCCTCCCATCTCCTGAGACTGCACTCAGTGACTTGGGTCTGAGACACTACAGACATATCCCTCCACCCGGCACAGCCAGCAGACCACAGAGCAAGGAACCCTGGGAGAAATGTTCTGTCAGAGATCTTACTAGACCCGGATATGGGGGAGAAGACATTAGACACACACCCCAGGTGCCTAGGTCTAGTAATGTCTATAGTGAAAATGAACATTTTTCTGCCAGCTGAACCCCAGAACCTCCATAAATCCAGTCTAGATACATAAATTGTGTCTGCAGCACAGAGAAGGAAGATTATCCGAGAGAAATCCAGGAATACAGGACGGGGAACACAGCTCAGGAAAGTGACCAGGGGATTACAGGCTGATATCACCCAGTCCCCGCCCTACTCTGGACCAATCAGTGAGCAGTATGGGTGGAGGAATGGATTTAGTGTTCATGACCCACCTGTGCTGATCTCTGTAGGAGTGTCCTCCTCTATAAATGTCCCCGTTATTCCATCCTCCTCCATAGACTGCTGATCATCCCTCACATACGCCTCTTCTTCTTCTGCTTTCACCTCAAATTCTATATCGATTGGATCTCCACTCTAAATCAAGGAAATGAGAAATTTTACAAAAAATATATAAGCTTACATGAAAAATCCACATATTTTCTCCTCAAGTCCATGTTCTAGATTCCCCATCCCACCAACCTTGCAATAGTGAGGGATGGTGTGACCTTCCTGTGTGGAATCCCGGGAATACAGAGGACGGGGACATCTCTCTGGTGGGTTCCTGGTATTAGGTGGCTCCATCATATCCTTGTGTCCTTCTGAAAACTCCTCCATCACTCCATACTCCTCATCCTCCTCTTTATACTCTTCTTTAACATCAATATTATCATCCCCGAGGATTCCACTCTGAAAGATATAATAAAACATTCATTGTAACAAACATGCTGTGTATAAATCACAACTACCAATAATTGTCATCATCTACCTGATGATGGTGAGGGATGGTGTGACCTTCCTGTGTGGAATCCCGGGAATACAGAGGACGGGGACATCTCTCTGGTGGGTTCCTGTAGCTGGATGACTCCACCATGGTGTCCTGGTACAGATCTTTGTGTTCTTTTAGAAGCTCTGACTCCTCCATCCCCCCATCCTCATCCTCCTCCTCTTTTATCTCTTCTTTAACCTCAACTTTAGGATCTCTCAAGTTTCCACTCTGAATATATAATAAAATGACATCAATGGTAACAATGCAGATAATGTACAGATCCTAATGATACTATCAGTGATTGTTCCTCATCTACCTGATGATGGTGAGGGATGGTGTGACCTTCCTGTGTGGAATCCCGGGAATACAGAGGACGGGGACATCTCTCTGGTGGGTTCCCATGACTGGATCCATCTGTAGGAAACACACACACTGACTGAATCCATTGTTTCTATGTGTTTATCAGATGATGGGGGATCTAGGTGGATCCTCCGTACTGCTCTCTCCTTTACAATAAAGTCTCCTCTTACCCGGTGATGTGAGGGGCGGCTGATTGTCCATCATGACGTCCTTGTAGAGATCCTTGTGTCCTTCTAAATACTCCCACTCCTCCATGGAGAAATAGACAGTGACACCCTGACACCTTATAGGAACCTGACACACACAATGATACAGTCACCATCCAGACACATCCCTTGTCTGTTACTGGAAAATGTCCCAGAATTCCCGGCACCGCTCACCTCTCCTGTCAGCAGCTCCATCATCTTCTTGGTGACTTCTAGAATCTTCTGCATGTTGTGTCTCTCAGGGTTTAGGGAGTCACATGGAGGCACTGTGATGGTCATATGATCACCTGACTTCAGAAGAGGAAATCTCTGTATTGAGGAACCAATAGGAATATCATGTTAGACTCCCAGAATCCTCCTCACCTCTCCGGTCAGGTCTGTGTTTATTAATAGAGATAAGAGTGATGTCATGTGACCTCCCAGAATCCTCCTCACCTCTTCGGTCAGGTCTGTGTTTATTAATAGAGATGAGAATGATGTCATGTGACCTCCCAGAATCCTCCTCACCTCTCCGGTTAGCAGGTAGATGATCTCCAGGGTGAGGTTTAGTATCTTCTCAGTCATGTGACTCCGGTCCTCCTCCATCCTCATTGGTGCCATCATGTGATCTATACAGGTCTCCTTGTAGACGGATAACTTTGGGAAATGAAAGTAAGAATGATTTGGATGGTATTGGTCACACAATAATAGGATGTGGATGTGAGGGGGGAATAGGAGGGTTGATGGACATTTAAAGTGTAACTAAAGACAAACCACTTGTTTCATTTTGGATAGAGTAAGGGAGGGTTATAACCTCTGTCAGGTGTTTTTGCCATCTGTGTCCCATTGGGGAGATTTCCCTTCACTTCCTGTCCCATAGCCAAAACAAGTGAGAGGAAATCCCCCCAAAGTGAGGGAATTCTGGGGTGTCACCAGAACTAATTTCCCCATTGGACGATATACCCTCTATTAGTGTTCTGATGTCAACCCAAAATTTGGGACTCTCTTTCATTGGTTATAATGGTCACCAGGACAAATGGGGGCTGAAACCGCTATAAAAACTGACAGATGCTCTAATTCCTCTCTAATCCAAACCTAAAAAAAAAGTTTTCCCTTTAGTTATACCTTAAGAACTACCGCCCCCCACGGGAACACGTTTACTTTAGACTGTTTAGTGTTTAGACCCCAGAACTCTCTTGGTCTGCCGGATCAGAAATCCCCTTTTCTCTGTTGGGTTTGTTTGGTCTCTGAACTGGCTTTGATGAGTTTTAGATCTGCAGACAAGGAATGATAAATGGTTACATAGTCGGTAAGGTTGACTAAAGACACCCGTCCCTCCAGTTCAGCCGCAGTGTGTGTATCTGCGTGTCTATGGCACCATCCTCTTCCATATCCCTTTACATTGTGTTCCCTAAGAAACACATCTAAAAGGTTTGTGAATGTATCTACACTCCCCGCTGACACACCAACTGTGGAAGGGAGTTCCACATGCTTACCGCTCCAACAGTAAAGAACCTAACACACAGTTTACCCACTTGACCTCCAGAAGGTATTACCTCTTTATGACCAGGTTATATTTTGCTGTTCAGCACTGCACTACTTAAACGGCAAATTGCTCGGTCTTGCAACACTGAACCCAAATGCAATTGATATCATTTTTTCACACAAATGAAGCTTTATTTTGGTGGTATTTGATCACCACTGGGGTTTTTTATGTATGTAACACACTACATTGTTACTAATTGCAGATTGTTAAATGGCCACAAGATGGCTGTGCTCTGCAGCTCAGCTGACACCGGAAATTGTACAGCAACGCTGAGAATGCTGGGACTTGTATGCTGCAAGCAGGATTTCTTCATTCAGTTCAGCTGACATAGAACTACAGATCCCAAGTCAGTGAGTAAAGGGGCTGGAGCATATAAAAGGAGAAAAGCCCAGGAGGAGAGGAGAAGAGAGGCAGGGTGCGTGTGAGAACAGAGTGCCGATCCAGGAGGCCTCAGGCTGGATCAGACTGAATCAGAGGATGGAGAAGGGAATTTCCAGATTGTTGATTGTACAGAGAGGCAGGATAGTCAATCCTGCATGTAGGTGGATCGAGTCATCGGCACCACTATCTCTATGGGAAGACAGCCAGAAAAGGGGCCCCCCAGCAACAAGGACATCATTTCACACCACTACTTTGAAGGACTGGTGAGAGAGTTCCTAACCCACACCACACCACCATGTGATACAGGGTCCATAGTTGTTGTTGCCGGTTACTAAGTCCAGGATTCTTACAATACAGACTGTCACATAGAGACACAGTCTCTGTAGCCCAATCAGTGCTGCGGCCTATCTACACCAGAAGCCCATTGAAGTATCACACACAGTATATCAGCCCTAATAGATTCTGTGGCCTGATTGGCAGGAACTGGAAAAAGGTAAAATCATATTACCTCCGGCCTGTTCTACACAAAGTTCCACCAGCCAAGTCTCACACTAAAGGGACATACTTCTGCTGAAGTCTGCTCTCACCCTCCTCAGTTTGAATAACCACCATACCCAAGTAAACTCCTAGATTGCTGCCTTTATTGAAGGGGAACTCTGCTTGCTGTGTCCTCATCACCAGGGAAGGGACATTTTCTCATGAAGAAAAGGGATGACCCCTCCACTGTGCACCAATGTAAAGAACTCCACCAAAGCCAGCAGAAGAGTCTTTCCTGCATTGGGTGATGGGGTTTATATGGGACTTTCTGCTTGTTGAAACCCTCAGAGAGTTAAGCACTGGTTCTGTTTACTGGGAGCCCACAAGGGAGCGAGCCTAACATTCCTAATCTCCCCTTTTCTGCCTGTTTGGGGAAAGTTCTCTGGGTAGGAGAGAAACAATAAAACTCTGAGTCCTGGAGGACAATTTGGTCTATTTAACGTGGTGTTGTGCTGTAATATGTTGTTTATTTCTCCTGAACGGTTCATAGTTTCTCAAATCAGTCGATTCTTCATGTGTATATTGCTGCTAATCTGACTCTAATACAGACTGATTTACTATTCATTCAATGCTATGTGATTATTGTGTGTTATAGCCAGGGGGGGACACCTGACCAAGGTATTACAATGGTGTCAGCAGGGGTTGTGCACCTGCCAGGGCTCAGAAGTGAACAGGGAACCCAAAATACTCAGCGGCTCTTGAGGGGGTAGCGCTACATATAAATGAAAAAAAAGACAAAAAAAAACAATATTTTCTACTTTTTGTTATTAAAAATATCTGATCAAATCACATTTCTTCATAAATGCAGGCCAAAATGTATTCCACTACTTGTCTTTGGAAAACAATCCCCAGTAAGTGTATATTAATTATTTTTTGTGAAAGTTATAGAGTCTACAAACTACGGGATATATACTAGAATCTACGCAGCTTTTAAGCAGCTCTGACTTTCCTACTGCCTATTACATTTCACTAAAATGCCAGGACACCAAAGACCTCCCAAATTACATCTTTTTTGGAAAGTAGACAGTCTAAGGTATTTGCTGGAGTCATCTTGAATCCATGGAAGATTTTATTTTTTGCCACAAGTTTTGAAATATGACAATTTTTTTTCTTTACAAAAGTTGTCACTTTAATGAGATATTTTGCACATATACCATTAGTATATGTGGAATTACACCCCAAAACAGGTACAGCCTATCTACATACAGGGGCCTAAAATCCAATCAGCACCTTCAGGCTTTCAAGGGGCCTTAATTATGCATTGCATGTCCTGACTACCTATCACAGTTTTGGAGACTCTAAAATGCCCCAATAGAACAAACACCACCAAATGACCCCTTTTTTCCTTTTGGAAAGTAGACACACCAAAGGATTTGATCAGTGGCATGTTAAGTATTTTGAAGATCTCATTTTCTTGTAACAAGGTTTTGAAAAATGAAAGATGAAAATAAAAATAATTTTTTTTCTTCATTTTCCAAAAACTTGGGAGGTTTAGACTTCAACAACCAAATGATGAAGCAGTTTTTAGCCACCCTCAGAACTAGACATTGGTACAAAAAAGCATCTATATATTTATGTCAATTGGCTCTATACAATGCTTTTGTTATTTACAAAGCTACTGGAAGAACCGGATCCTTCCTAAAATATCAGGAAGAGATCATCACGGCCTTTTAGTATCCAGAAGGCACTGCGGCCCAAAGCCCAAATCCAGATGCAGTTAGCTGACTGCATGAGAGGCATTGTTCTGTCCTCCCACCTACCTCAGCACAAAAGTCACCCCAAAAATGATGTTGTGTCTGGTAAATAATATATATTTTAAATTATATTTATATAGAATAATATGGAATAAGGGGAGAAACTCCAGGGTACAGCATGGCACAGTGTAGGGGCCCACGCAATTCAGCACAGGACGGGTCTCTAAAGATGTTAGGTAGTCAGGAAACTGTCTATCACATTTTGAGAGACCCACAAATCAAAGGCTGGAAAGGTTATTGTTCTGAAACGTTACGTTACAAAAACAGTTGGAACGTTAAAAAAAAAAAAGAGTTATGTTACTGTGTGTTATTGTTAACTGTTGTTTGCTTTGAACACCAATCAGCTACAGCATTGATCTGTGTATTCTGACATTGACATAGACAGGCATTTAAACAACACCAGAGGCCATGTAAATTTGGACCATTGTGTCTGGGTGAATGGAAGAACACATTACATACAGTATGTCCTTCCATTTTACTGCAAGTAGTTCATTCCACAAACAGGCTTTTCCTCCTAAGTGGGGTGTTACCAAGTCATTGGGGGAAGCCCTTGTGATTAGTTCATATGGTGCCATAGCAGCCAATTTCTTGAAGGAACAAATGTCTAAAAGGTTGCACGCTCACATAAAGGTTGTCCACGTACAAATTACACCCCATATTCAACAAGGGTGACAAGTCCCACACTATCTTACCACTGCTCTCCATGTAGTCTGGACATCGGGGGCTCCACTTGACTGTCTTTTCCCTCATAAACTCTAAATTGGTATGTATAGCCTGTGGCTCTTACAGAACTTACACATTTTGACCCCGGATCTGGCACACTTGCTGGGGTGATATTGCTTGATTACAAGCCTGCTAGTAAAATGTACAAGGGACTCATCCATGCAGATGTTTTGTTGTGATGTATACACATCTGCAATATTCTCAGAGAGGTAGTTCATGAGGGGCTGAATTTTGTGGAGCTGATCATAGTCAGGGTCACCCCGAGGACGGCAGAGTGTATTATCACTGAAATACAAGAAATGCATTAATATCTCATATCTTCTCCTGGCCATTGCAGCAGAGAACACGGACATATGATGAATCGGGTCTGTGGACCAATGAGCACAATTCATTCTTTGTAAGGGCCATGTTAAGGGTTAGGCCAAAAAAAGCTTTAAATTCAGAAACCGTGACAGGTTCAAACTCGAATATCCTGGCAAACTTTGAATTTGAGTTGGCAGAGATGTATTGTTGGGCATAAATATTGCTTTTGTTCACAATCAAAGTGTAGAGGTCTTCAATGAAAAACAGTTAAAAAAAATCAAGGGCATTGTTAAGTTTGCTGTTTCCACCTGAACCCTGGGCTGTGAATGGAGGGATGATGGGTGATGCTGAATCTGGGGGAAGCCATTCAGGGTTTGCAGGCACCTCTGGATGGACACCATGGGCTCTACAGGCCTGTGCTAGAATTCTTGGTGGATGCAGTTGCATAATGCTACAAATGCTAGCCACCTCACCAGCTTGTACTGCACTTGGGACTCACCACTTCACCATGAAATACTGCAGTGCTGATGTATAAAAGGTTAGGAAGTACTAGGACACTGGGGCTTGTCAATCCACCAAAAGGTAGTGCAGTGCTAGTACTGTCACTGTGCTGCATATGAGAATAATCCTGCATTTCTAGCACCTCAGCAACCTGGGAATGGGGTTGGGTGTGCCTGATCTTAGCAGGGTCCTCTTCACCATCATCAGACCTACCTGCTGGGGTGTCACTGCTCTCTACAGGTCCATAATCTGAGCCTGATTCTGATAGTGAGGCTTCCCCTTCACTCTCATCTGTCATGCTGGGAATCCTGTACGCCTCCCTAGGGAACCTTTTTTTGGACACTAAATTTACAGTTACTTAGTGGTGACTATGGGAAAAAGAGCTCCTGGCTAGCAATCAGGGACTGCTTGTGTGCTAGAAATAAAATGATCTGCTAGTGGTAGGAGAGATCAGGCTCAGATGTTGCTGACACTGTGTTTTGCAGACAATGTATCAGAGATGGCAGTGATCAGAAAAATTATACTGACATTGCATTTGTTGGGGGGGGCTAAACATAAGTGCTGGCAGTGATCGGGGATGATCCTACTAACATTGCATTTATGGGGACACCATTCCATCAGGGACACTAGTATTGGTCTGACTGTGACCAGGATACTGGTCCAGAGAAACACTATACTAGTGATCAGCAATTTATAGTGTGACTGTGATAATGTGGCAGCCAATCAGAGACTGGCAGTAACTGACACTGACTGGGGGGGACACTAACTGATGTCACTAGTGACACTAATACAGAGATCTGTGATAATACTGTACACTGTCACTGTACTAATGACTCTGGTTGGGTGATCAGGAAGGCAATCAAGGGGTTCACTGTGTGCCTAACAAGTGTATGTGTGCTGATTGTACTCCCAGACTGGATGGATTTTCTTCCTGATCTCAGCTCTGAACGGTAAGTGAGGTCAGGGAGAAGAAGCAGCCAGATCTTGATGTGTGATCACTAACACCCTGATCTCTGTGCTGTGGTTGGCCACAATTATCAGCAGGTTCACAAATAAAATCGTTGGTTGCAAGCCTGATGACAAACTCATGCTGTGTCCTGAGCAGCAAGGGGGGGCGTGCTCTCCTGTAAACCAGGAAGTTGCTGGTAGGCAAATGGATAAACACTATTTCCTTTGTGAGTGTCAGCGTTGCTGCAGCCCTTTCTGCACATCACAGAGATGTCCCTTCACGGGGGGATTAGGACACCCCCCAGGATTAGGACAACCTCTAGGATTAGGGCACCTCCCAGGATTAGGGCACTTCCCAGGATTAGGACACCTCCCAGGATTAGGGCACTTCCCAGGATTAGGACACTTCCCAGGATTAGGACAACCCCCAGGATTAGGGCACCTCCCAGGATTAGGACACCCCCAGGATCAGGACATCCCCATTGTTAGGACATCCCCTCAGGATTAGGACAACCTCTCCCCCAGGATTAGGACATCCACCAGGATTAGGACCACCTACCAAGATTAGGACACTCCCCAGAAATGTCATTTAAAGGTGTTGGACATTTATAATGTTTCATTTTAACCATTTAAAACCTCCCTGCTCCCGGCCAACTGGATTCCTGCATTGTACATGTCCCTCAGGGTGATTGTCTGACACCCCCTTGTCTATTAGCCCAACTATTGTGCATTGGCTGCCATTGACTTCAGGAAGGATTGAGTTCAGCCAGTTCACTGAGCAACACTGGAACCGAACCCAGGAGAGCTCAGCCCACTCCTATGAGAAGACCACCTCTCCACAATGAGGAGAATGTTCCGGCCCCGGAAGTGGGGGATGTTCTGCCCCTGAAGGGGTTCATCTGGGTTCCCACACTATATATGTGTGTATCATCATCTGCTGGAGATAAAAGACGTCACAGTGATTATGGAGGAAGAGGACAGACATGACTATGGAGGAAGAGGACGGACGTGTGACTATGGAGGAAGAGGACGGACGTGACTATGGAGGAAGAGGA
The DNA here is from genome assembly GCF_062004578.1 of Staurois parvus. Lineage (NCBI taxonomy): Eukaryota > Metazoa > Chordata > Amphibia > Anura > Ranidae > Staurois > Staurois parvus. The sequence continues at coordinate 153,385 of NW_028319004.1, forward strand.
CGGACGTGACTATGGAGGAAGAGGACGGATGTGACTATGGAGGAAGAGGACGGACGTGACTATGGAGAAAGAGGACGGACGTGACTATGGAGGAAGAGGACGGACGTGACTATGGAGGAAGAGGACGGACGTGACTATGGAGGAAGAGGACGGACGTGACTATGGAGGAAGAGGACGGACGTGGCTATGGAAGAAGAGGACAGACGTGACTATGGAGGAAGAGGACGGACGTGACTATGGAGGAAGAGGACGGACGTGGCTATGGAGGAAGAGGACGGACGTGACTATGGAGGAAGAGGACGGACGTGACTATGGAGGAGAAGGACGGAGATGACTATGGAGGAAGAGGACGGACGTGACTATGGAGGAAGAGGACGGACATAATGGGGGGTTACTGGGTGTAAATAGAAGATAACATCTTATTACCTCCTCTGCTGCCACTTCCACAAACGTCTCCTATCTGCTTCTTGCCTGTACCTGACATCACTTCCTGTCTTCCATAGAGACTTCCTGTCTGGGTAGAAGTGAGATCCCCACCTTGTGGAGCTCAGAGGAACTGCAGCCCCGAGAAGCGTCTGGTAGTGTGACCCCGGCCTTGTGCTGGGTGTGTATGGACTGTAGATCCTTATAGAGGGGTCACCTTCACTCCCACCAAGGGGGACAGAAATATATGACTGCTCGGGGGAGGGGTTTTGGACCTCTCTGAGCTCCACAAGGTGGGGATCTCACTTCTACCCAGATAGGAAGTCTCTATGGAAGACAGGAAGTGATGTCAGGTAAAGACAGGAAGTGATGTCAGGTATAGACAGGAAGTTATGTCAGGTACAGACAGGAAGTTCTATGAATGAGGAAGCAGAGAGGAGAGGTTCCTGGATCTGGCGGCAGAGGAGGTAATACGTAGATGAACCCCTTCAGGGGGAGGAGTTGATGATAATATATTTTGCTCCCAAAGCTGACTTACAGGAAAGACAAAAAGACGTCTGTAAGTGAGTGCGGAATGTGTATGACCCCTCCACAGACACGTAGGTGCCGGCCTGATCCGTGGTCACAGGGGCAGTATGAAGACAAGGCGGTTGGCCGCACAAGCAGTGATGTAGGAGATAAAATCCTTTATTGGAATCCTTTACACACAATGTAGTAATAACATGACAGCTCCAGGACAGGACAGAGGAACAGAAGACGCGTCACACCAATACAGGCTTTCATGTTCTATACAAACAGAAGGTTCTTTGGATTTGTCATTTGCAGACACCTCCCTCCAGGGCTGAGTGCCGAGTGGATGTTATCATGTTTATGTAGGATTGTTTCATTTATTGTCTCATTATATTGTGGGTGACTCCACCTCCCTGCTTGGACTGAACAAATAAAAGGTGTCACTCATCCTTCCTTATCATGCTGGTTTCCATTTCATATATCTGTGACCTGTCCGAGGAACCACATATATTACAGGGATTGTTGTCACTTTATGTGTCATGATATTAATGATGTCATGTTGTTGTATACTTTGTTATCCCGGATTCCAGACAAATCCTCATCAGCTGTTACATGTTATTTAAAGCTGTTCTGGACAAATAAAAATCAGTAATGACTAAGCATGTATTGGTGTGACGCGTCTTCTGTTCCTCTGCACTGTCCTGGAGCGGTCATGTGTTACTACATTGTGTGTAAAGGATTCCAACAAAGGATTTTATACACTACATCACTGCTTGTGGGGCCAACCGCTTTGTCTTCATACTTGTCTGTTGCTTGCCCTGACCTTTCTCCTGATTCCTGGATCTCCTCCTCATCTCTCCTCCATATCCTCTTACACAGCTTTTCTCCACACCTGCAGTGACCCTGGGGGGAGGAAACTTGGCACCAGCACGCCGCCAAATCCATCCCCACCATTAGGGGCTCTGGAGACAATTGTCTGCTATTTACACTCCGTTCCTCCGCACGTCACCTGATCACATGACAGCTTACTTCCACAGATTCCGGACAGATTTCTGGATGGTAAAGGTCAAAGGTCACTCTTCAGTTTAGGAGAGGTAGGACGCACCCAGGAACAAGGATTTGGTTTGTATGGAAGCTGCCTAAAGAGGACCCCTCAAATCTCCCCATCCAAATGTCCCTCCATCCAGAGTCTATATGTCCTATGACATCACACTGACCTCACAGCCCCTCCCCCCAATGTCCCTCCATCCAGAGTCAGAGAATCCTATGACATCACACTGACCTCACAGCTCCTCCTCCCAATGTCCCTCCATCCAGAGTAAGAGAATCCTATGACATCACACTGACCTCACAGCTCCTCCTCCCAATGTCCCTCCATCCAGAGTAAGAGAATCATATGACATCGCACTGACCTCACAGCCTCTCTTACCAATGTCCCTCCATCCAGAGTCAGAGAATCCTATGACATCACACTGACCTCACAGCTCCTCCCCCCAATGTCCCTCCATCTGACTTTTTTCTGATGCTCTTAGGATGTGGGGCCCCTTGGTATCCTCACATGTAAAGTGGGACTGTTGGTCCTGCGTTGTATGTAATGACATCAGAATGCTGCAACAAGCCTATACCCTGCGTAGTGTGGGGGTCCTGTGGGGGGGAATTATACCTCAGCCTGAAGTGGGGCTTTAATAAAATGGAGACCTGAATGGAGAGGTGAGGAGGATTCTGGGAATATCATTTGATGTGACTATTTGTGTTCAGATGTAGAGTTTTCCTCCTGTGAAGTCTGGAGATCATATGACATCACATTGCCTCCACCTCCCTCCCTGATAGAAGAGAGAAAGAAGAAGAAGATTCTAGAAGTCACCAGAGAGATCACTGAGCTGCTGACAGGAGAGGAGACCTGAATGGAAAGGTGAGGATGATTCTGGGAATATCATTTGATTTGATATTCCGCTCTCCGACCTACGCGATACGTCACTGTCATGTGACTTCATCAGGGACTTGCAATCAGCCGCCCCTCACATCAGCGGGTAACAGGAGACTTTATTGTAAAGGAGAGAGCAGTACGGAGGATCCACCTAGATCCCCCATCATCTGATAAACACATAGAAACAATGGATTCAGTCAGTGTGTGTGTTTCCTACAGATGGATCCAGTCATGGGAACCCACCAGAGAGATGTCCCCGTCCTCTGTATTCCCGGGATTCCACACAGGAAGGTCACACCATCCCTCACCATCATCAGGTAGATAAGGAACAATCACTGATAGTATCATTAGGATCTGTACATTATCTGCATTGTTACCATTGATGTCATTTTTATTATATATTCAGAGTGGAAACCTGAGAGATCCTAAAGTTGAGGTTAACGAAGAGATAAAAGAGGAGGAGGATGAGGATGGGGGGATGGAGGAGTCAGAGCTTCTAAGAGAACACAAAGATCTGTACCAGGACACCATGGTGGAGTCATCCAGCTACAGGAACCCACCAGAGAGATGTCCCCGTCCTCTGTATTCCCGGGATTCCACACAGGAAGGTCACACCATCCCTCATTATTACAAGGTTGGTGGGATGGAGAATCTAGAACATGGACTTGAGGAGACAAAGTGTGGATTTTGTGTGTGATGTCACAATCATAAATCTTACATTTTACAGATGATATTTTCTCTCATTTCCTTGATTTAGAGTGGAGATCCAATCGATATAGAATTTGAGGTGAAAGCAGAAGAAGAAGAGGCGTATGTGAGGGATGATCAGCAGTCTATGGAGGAGGATGGAATAACGGGGACATTTATAGAGGAGGACACTCCTACAGAGATCAGCACAGGTGGGTCATGAACACTAAATCCATTCCTCCACCCATACTGCTCACTGATTGGTCCAGAGTAGGGCGGGGACTGGGTAATATCAGCCTGTAATCCCCTGGTCACTTTCCTGAGCTGTGTTCCCCGTCCTGTATTCCTGGATTTCTCTCGGATAATCTTCCTTCTCTGTGCTGCAGACACAATTTATGTATCTAGACTGGATTTATGGAGGTTCTGGGGTTCAGCTGGCAGAAAAATGTTGATTCATGAGCATTACTAGACCTAGGTACTTGGGTCATGTAATTTGGGCCTCCTGCGCTTTGCCCGGGTCTAGTAGGATCTCTGACAGAACAATTCTCCCAGGGTTCCTTGCTCTGTTGTCTGCTGGCTGTGCCGGGTGGAGGGATATGTCTGTAGTGTCTCAGACCCAAGTCACTGAGTGCAGTCTCAGGAGATGGGAGGCAGCGGTGTGGGATCTCTGCAACTTGTCTACAGTAAACATTTAAGCTTCCACTGATTACTGAATACCAATATTATGAGTCCTGACCCTTACACTGTATATTGTACATTACATCCTCCTGACCCCTGCACTATATACTCTATGTTGTACATTACATACTCCTGACCCCTGCACTATATACTCTATGTTGTACATTACATACTCCTGACCCCTGCACTATATACTCTATGTTGTGTATTACATACTCCTGACCCCTGCACTATATACTCTATGTTGTACATTACATCCTCCTGACCCCTGCACTATATACTCTATGTTGTACATTACATACTCCTGACTCCTGCACTATATACTCTATGTTGTACATTACATACTCCTGACCCCTGCACTATATACTCTATGTTGTACATTACATACTCCTGACTCCTGCACTATTTACTCTATGTTGTACATTACATACTCCTGACCCCTGCACTATATACTCTATGTTGTACATTACATACTCCTGACCCCTGCACTATATACTCTCTGACCTCTGGTGGGGCTCAGCCCCGCTGTTCTTCATGACTAAATCATGGAGTAAATAAGGAAGTGCAGTACTTCTTGTGTTGGGAAGATGGCGATGAGTGATAGAGGGGGTGGGGACCCTCGTCCTATAATCCCCTCATCACTGTCCCTCCTATAAAAGACAGTTCTGGTTGTTTCCTCACTCTCTGACTAAGGTCCATGAATTAAGAAATGACCTGGTAGGAGATCAGAGGAGCCATTTCCTAGTTCCCTTGTGTGATGGAAGTGTAGGCAGGACACAACACACACGGAGGATGATAAACACACAAAGCTGTATTGAACTATGGGAGGCACTCAATCAGGGTAGGAAGGTAGCGTCTGGGTACCCAAAAGGGGAAGAGAGGGGAGGAGCCCAAAACAATTGTAATCCGGCCCACGATAGGGCAATTTGGGTAGCAATGGCCTGAGGAAGTATTAATCCAAGCAGGCAGTTCTGGCAAAGGTAATAGGGAGGTTCAATGGAGCAATCCATGTAGGAAAGGTATGAGTGTTCAATGGGGCAGTCTAGGCGGGACAAGAGGGAAATTCAACGGCAGTCTAAGCAGGGAAAATAGGGGCATTCAATGGGGCCAGTCCAGGCAAGGTAATAGGGGGCTTCATGGACAGTCCAGGCAGGGAAAATAGGGAGACCCATGGGGGGTAGTTCAGACAGGTGGGTCTGAGCACTTACGGTTAAGCAGCAGTCACCTCGGGCACACAGCGAACAGCAGGCAGGAGTAACCTCTGGCACACAGCGGATAGCAGGCAGGAGTACTCATTGGCACACAGAGGATAGCAGTGAGGAGTACTCATTGGCACACAGCGGATAGCAGGCAGGAGTATTCATTGGCACACAATGGATAGCAGGCAGGAGTACTCATTGGCACACAGCAGATAGCAGGCAGGAGTATTCATTGGCACACAGCGGATAGCAGGCAGGAGTACTCATTGGCACACAGAGGATAGCAGTGAGGAGTACTCATTGGCACACAGCGGATAGCAGGCAGGAGTATTCATTGGCACACAATGGATAGCAGGCAGGAATACTCATTGGCACACAGCAGATAGCAGGCAGGAGTACTCATTGGCACACAGCGGATAGCAGGCAGGAGTATTCATTGGCACACAGCGGATAGCAGGCAGGAGTATTCATTGGCACACAGCGGATAGCAGGCAGGAGTACTCATTGGCACACAGCGGATAGCAGGCAGGAGTACTCATTGGCACACAGCGGATAGCAGGCAGGAGTACTCGTTGGCACACAGCGGATAGCAGGCAGGAGTACTCGTTGGCACACAGCGGATAGCAGGCAGGAGTATTCATTGGCACACAGCGGATAGCAGGCAGGAGTGCTCGTTGGCACACAGCGGATAGCAGGCAGGAGTGCTCGTTGGCACACAATGGATAGCAGGTAGGAGTACTCTTTGGCACACAGCGGATAGCAGGCAGGAGTACTCGTTGGCACACAATGGATAGCAGGTAGGAGTACTCATTGGCACACAATGGATAGCAGGTAGGAGTACTCGTTGGCACACAGCGGATAGCAGGCAGGAGTACTCGTTGGCACACAGCGGATAGCAGGCAGGAGTACTCGTTGGCACACAGCGGATAGAAGGCAGGAGTACTCATTAGCACACAGTGTATAGCAGGCAGGAGTATTCTTTGGTACACAGCAGACAGCAGGCACCTCTAGCCCCCAGGGATCAGCAAAGTACTCAGCAGGGTCTGGCTGTGGGGGTCTGGCCTCAGCTCAGACCTTCCAACAGCTACTCACAGTGATGTGCAGGGGACTAACAACCTCCCGGGTCCCGCTCTGGTCCTCTTATGCCGGAACAGGACGCTTCCTGGTTGCCCTGGCAATGGCCGGTCCAGTGTCGGGTTGCCGGGGCAACGAGGCACGCCCCCCTCACTCTGGCCACGCTCAGGGAGCGCACCCTTTGTCTCTGGCAGGCGCAGAGCATGGGAAGCCTCGTTCCCACGTTGCGCCCACCGCGGGGGGGGTTCAGAGACACCCCGGAGGCCCGTGCTATGCGGGTCCAGCGGGGTGCCTGACTGCTCGGCAGCTTCACTGAGGAGAGGTGCTACCCGCACCACAGGGGGCGTTTTCTCCTTGTGCAGGATGTGAGGAATCTGCAAGGGGAAGGGAGGGAGGAGGATCAAAGGAGAGCGAGGGGGGAGCTGCTGCAGGCCACCTGAACTGAGGGGAGGGGGAGGAAGGGACAGCAGGCGAGGGGGTGACCGTGACACCTTGAGGGTGGAATTGTAAACTCCTCAGAGACCAAGCTGCCTGATGTGGGCGGAGTCCTGGTTTGGGGGAACCAATTAGCTCCTGTCTAGTAATCCTCTCTGTCTTTGTATTTTAGTCCATGGCCGGGAGATGAGGAAAACCTCCGAGGATTGTCTCACTTTGTCTCCAGACTGGAAAGTAGAAGATGACGACATCACACAGTATAGTCCAGGAGAAAACCCGGCTCCCTCCAATGTCCATCCGGCACCACCCAGTGTAGATGGACCATCGGATTCCTCGTATCCTGAGGAACCTCAGACTGTGCGGGACCGGGCCGACCTTCCAATAGGGAAGATATTCTCCTGTACTGAGTGTGGGAAGGGTTTCCTTTATAAATGCCGTCTTAATGTGCATAAAAGATCTCACTCTGGGGAGAAACCATATTCCTGTACTGAGTGCGGGAAATGTTTTTCTGTGAAGTCCAGTCTTTACAGACATCATAGATCTCACACGGGAGAGAAGTCATATTTCTGTCCTGAGTGTGGGAAATGTTTTTCAGAAAAGTCACATTTTTACAGACATCAAAGGTCTCACATGGGGGAATAGCCATATTCCTGTCTTGAGTGCGGGAAATGTTTTTCGGATAAATCCAGTCTTTACACTCATCAGAGATTGCACACGGGAGAAGCCGTATTCCTGTCCTGAGTGTGGGAAATGTTTTTCACAAAAGTTTCATTTTTACAGACATCAGAGATCTCACACAGGGGAGAAGCCGTATTCCTGTTCTGAGTGCGGGAAATTTTTTTCAGTGAAGTACAGTCTTTATACACATCAGTGATCTCATACAGGGGAGAAGCCATATTCCTGTCCTGAGTGTGGGAAATGTTTTTCACAGAAGTCCCATCTTTACAAACATCAGAGTTTGCACATGAGGGAGAAGCTACTTTCCATTCCTTAGTGAGGGAAATATTCCGCACTGAAGTCCTGTCTTCCTGTACATCGGGTCCTACACAACCCTGGAGGTGTATTAGTGCCCTGAGTGCGGGAAACGTCTTCTAGATGAATGTTGCTGGACATCCCAGCTCTCATGTGGGGAAGAAGCACACCCTGATATACACCTCAGATATACTCCATGGCTGATCTTCATCATGGAAGAAACAGTTCATAAGGAGATCAGAGGTCCCCAAAGACATGGATGAAGTGTGGGACTGGGTTGGCCATTGATAGCAGGAGAAGAATAAAAATGGAATCCTGCCCTGTGATTGACTGAGTACACTTTGTGGTGGGAGATTTCACAAACACTTGGAGGTCTATTATTAATACTTTGTGGACAAATGTTACAAGCACTCATTAGGCCCTCATTAACACCCTCTCCAACTGTCCTCGCCGGCTCTTCTCCACTTTCAACTCCCTACTCTCTCCCCCCCACCCAGTACCTCACTCACCGCCCATGAGATTGCCATTCACTTCCAAAATAAGATCGACGCAATCCGTAAGAACATCGCCAATGCTCAACCTACCTCCCCACCTAGCCTCCCTCCTACCATAACCCCACCAACTCTCCCCTCCTCTGACCTCACAACCGCCCTGCCCCCCACCACACCTAACATCCCACACACTATAACCTCCCCAACACTCCACTCCTCCAGCCTTGCTACCACTGAGGAGGTCACTAAGGTCTTCTCAGAAGCCCGCCTCACCACCTGCCCCCTTGACCCTGTCCCCACACAACTCCTCCGGTCACCCTCCTCCTCCATCCTATGGTCCCTCACCCACATCTTCAATCTCTCTCTCTCTACTGGCATGTTTCCTCCCTCTAAAGCATGCCCACATCACCCACATACTCAAAAAATCCTCCCTGGACCCCACCAACCTGACAACCTTAGACCCATCTCCATGCTGCCATTTACATCCAAGCTCCTTGAGCGCTTAGTCTACAATCGCCTAAGCACCCACCTCACCGACAACAACTTCCTAGATCCACTACAGTCTGGCCTCCTTCCCCTGCACTCCACCGAAACCGCCCTCCTCAAAATGACTAATGACCTGCTAACAGCCAAAGCTAATGGACACTACTCAGTCCTCTTACTCCTCGACCTTTCTGCAGCCTTCGACACAGTCGACCACCCCCTCCTCCTCAATAAATTACACTCCCTTGGCATCAGAGACTCCGCTCTCTCCTGGCTCTCCTCCTGTCTATCCCAACGCTTCTTCAGCATTACCTATAATGCTACCACCTCCCCCTCTCTGTTGGGGTCCCCCAAGGCTCTGTCCTCGGGCCCCTTCTCTTCTCCATCTACACCCCCTTCCTCGGCAAACTGATACACTCCCATGGCTTCAACTATCACCTGTACACCGATGATGCAAATTTACCTCTCCACCCCTCACCTCACCCCTTCAGTCTTCGCCCGTATCACCCACCTACTGAACGACATATCAGACTGGATGTCGCTCCATTTCCTCAAATTGAACCTTTCCAAAACTGAGCTCCTAATTTTCCCCCCAGCCCGTGTGCCCCCCATTCTCTCCATCACCACTGACAATGCCACCATCAGTCCCACCCCACAAGCCAAAGTCCTAGGTGTCACTCTAGACTCAGACCTGTCCTTCCAGCCCCATGTCCAATCGCTGGCAAACTCATGCAGACTCCAACTCCGCAACATCTCCAAGATACGTACGTTCCTAACCCCAGACACTACTAAACAACGTGTTCACTCTCTCATCATCTCACACCTGGACTACTGCAACTCCCTTCTCACCGGCCTACCTCATCACAGAGTATCCATGCTTCAGTCAATCCTGAACTCAGCGGCCAGACTCATCCACCTTACCAACCGCTCCGCTTCTGCCACCCCCCTCTGTCATTCCCTCCACTGGCCTCCATTCAGTGTTCTCCACCCCCCTCTGTCATTCCCTCCACTCAGTGTCCTCCACCCCCCTCTGTCATTCCCTCCACTGGCTCCTGATTGCCCAACGCATTAAATTCAAACTACTAACACTGATATACAAAGCCATTCATAACGCTGCCCCAAACTACATCACTGACCTGATACCCAAATACCACCCAACCCGTAATCTTCACTCCTCACAAGACCTCCTACTTTCTAGCTCCCTGGTCTCTTCCTCCCATGCCCAACTGCAGGACTTCCCCCATCCTCTGGAACTCACTACCCCAATCCATCAGACTGTCACCTACCCTACTCTCCTTTTGGCGCACCCTGAAAACCCATCTCTTCAGGGAAGCCTACCCCACCCTCACCTAACAGCCGATCTCCTCCACTCCTCCTACCACTCCATCCCCCACAGCCACTTCCTCCTGTACCTCTATCCCCTCTTTCCTAGATTGTAAGCTTGAAAGAGCAGGGCCCTTGAACCCCTCGTGTATTGTATTGTTACTGTATTGTCTCATGTACTGTCCCCACTATAATGTACAGCGCTGAGAAAACATTCTGCCGCTATATAAATACTGTATAATAATAAAAATAATTAGGCCCACAGTTGTAGGTGAGGACAATACTTGCATGGTGGGGGATCACTGAAGAGGTGGGTGGTAATAAAATGTCCCAATTCTAGAAGAGTGACTGATGGTGTACACATGGAAGCAATGGAATTGTGTGTATACCGGGAATGAAGGAGTGATTGGTGAATGCACATATTGGGACTTTCCCGTGTCTTTCTCCATACATGTTTCTTGTATGTTTCCCGTGATACAAATGTCTGTGTATATGATCGGCACATGATGGTCTGTCTATGACAAACGTTTTATTGATCTGATCATTTCCATGGTGATTGTGGACACATTGTGATTGGTTGATGGGGGATGGAAAGCACAGAGAGCAGGAAGTAGAGCGCCATCCTTTCTCCCTTTCTCTATTCCTAGTTCAGATTTGTAGCAGAAATCCCCAACATGTAGCAATACACGGACAATTGATATCAGACAATGAGGCAGAGGAAGGCCAATCAGGAAGCTGGGGGTGGTGCAGCATAGACTGGAACAGGGTCCTCCAGGAGTGCAGCTCACACTGCGGACAGAACTCCTCCTACTGGGACATTCAGGCTTCACACAGCTACAGCTGCACTCCCGGGACTGCCACGCCTGGACTGTATATGGGGCGGGTGTGGAGGGATGAGGAGCAGGGATTGGCTAATGGAAAGTGGGAGCATCTCTGAGTTACCGATGGATATACAGTATATGGAGATCAAGGAGAGTTCATCTTCTGCCAGCTATAGATGGGGCCCTTCAACAGTTGGAGTATAGGGGATGATAATGACTGGGTCAAATCTGCAGAGAAGATGGAGCAATGGGATCTCATTGGATGAAGTGGGGTAGAGGTGTCTGCTAGCAGTGTCCACGTGTGAGAAGTAGAGGGGAAGTGGGTGAGGGTAAAGGTGTCTGCTAGCGGTATCCACGTGTGAGAAGTAGAGCGGAAGTGGGGGAGGGTAAAGGTGTCTGCTAGCGGTATCCACGTGTGAGAAGTAGAGCGGAAGTGGGGGAGGGTAAAGGTGTCTGCTAGCGGTATCCACGTGTGAGAAGTAGAGGGGAAGTGGGGGAGGGTAGAGGTGTCTGCTAGTAGTGTCCACGTGTGAGAAGTAGAGCAGAAGTGGGGGAAGGTAAAGGTGTCTGCTAGCAGTGTCCACGTGTGAGAAGTAGAGCAGAAGTGGGGGAGGGTAAATATGCAGTGTCCATATGTAAGGCACAGAGTGAAGGTTGGACAATCTTTTTAGAATGATCTTATCCGAGGGTTGTAGCTTATATAAGTTCGTATTCATGATGGGTTTATATCCGCAATCTTTTGGGCATTGCCATTCCTTAAGATGGAGTCCATGTCGGTGCTATTGCAATATTTATGCCAGTACACGATGTGGTTGTGGGTCTCCGTCAAAGGCAGAGCAGTGCCCCTTCTAAAGATGGAGATCGCGGTATCACCATCATGAGAGGAGGAGTATAAAGAAGCGTCCCAGTCTGACAACCGCACCCTTTATGATTACGTCCAATGACGAAACGCGTCAGAGGGAGGTGACGTCAGACGCAAACGAGGAACCGGAAGTTGAGCGACGGCCATCTTGGAGAGTGGAATAGAGACTGTCTGTAGCGGTTTGGACTCTCTTAGACGGCTGGCATTAAGGTTTTCATACTTTAACATGCGATAAGAAAGATTTTATACTGTAAGCAGCACCATTAAAGTTTGTGATCCGAGAGTGTGGCGGTATTATACTATATATTTTTTGTATATATATATATCGATATCTGGATGGCGGTTATGATGGAAACTGGTCTGAGTAACTAGTGTGGATGGATCCACATTGGAGTATGAGGTGGAAGTGAGGATACTGGCTGAACACCATTCATCCCATCATACAGTCTACTTAGGGATTATTATCTAAGGCCTAAAGTGATATACATATTGGTAAGGGTATTCACTCCTTACTGCAGTAGACGTGATTTGTGTGTGTTTAAGCACTTTAAAGAGTGATTCACTTACACGGCTCTTCACTATATATAGTGTATTGGCACATGTTTGCTGTTTACACCTTTTGTTTCACTTTGGTGAAGTATCACTGGATGAGTTATATGTTGTATATATACTAAGGATAATGCACTATGTGGTTTTTATTTTTTGTTTTGTTTGAGGTAAACCCAGCTTTTACAAGACTCTGAAGAGATTATCACTTTGTGGACAATTTTTGGATATTTTTTTTATATTTTTTGTTTTTTAGAGGGACATTGACTTTCAAAAACTTTTGGGCTATTTGATTTAGGACTTTTTGATTTATATGCACCAATTGGGAGTCAAGGGTCATTATTGATTATTATCACTGAGCATATTATTTGTATAAGGTTGGACAATCTCCCTCCCACCAATCATGACTGAAGATAAAATTGAGGTGCAGGAAAGGGGGGTGAACAGGCTCTGGAGCAGATAGGATGATGTGAAGAATGCACAGCGGGCTGCAGTGGAAGCCACTGATTATGGTCAGTATGGATGTCCCTGTGTCTCTGGTGGCTGGTGATGAATGTGGTTCTAGGTACCTGCCACTGGAAGGTGCGGTGTCACTGAACTGCTGGCTGCTTACGTAGGATGGTCACTGGAAGGTGCGGTGTCACTGAACTGCTTGCTACTTACGTAGGACGGTCACTGGAAGGTGCGGTGTCACTGAACTGCTTGCTACTTACGTAGGACGGTCACTGGAAGGTGCGGTGTCACTGAACTGCTGGCTACTTACGTAGAACGGTCACTGGAAGGTGCGGTGTCACTGAACTGCTGGCTACTTACGTAGAACGGTCACTGGAAGGTGCGGTGTCACTGAACTGCTTGCTGCTTACGTAGGATGGTCACTAGAAGATACAGTGTCACTGAACTGCTTGCTGCTTACGTAGGATGGTCACTGGAAGGCTGGATGTAGAACTCCCGTTTTGCTGTTTCTCTCCACAGAAACTAACAGAAGGGCAGCACACAACTGAACTCTCCAGAGCCCCCAGGACAAGACCCCGAGACCACCAATTACAGTAAGTTTATAAACTCTCCAAGGATCCCCTGTTGCTTTGGCTCTTAAGCCAGTTGTAGTCTCTGGGCTAATTCATTCTTCAGTAAGGGTTGGTTGAGGGACTACATGTCCCAGGATCCTCTGCTTTCAGGGTCAGTAAGAGTGGTCTCCCTCTAGAGCAGGGGTGTCAAACTGGTGGCCCTCCAGCTGTTGCAAAACTACAAGTTCCATCATGCCTCTGCCTCTGGGATTCATGCTTGTAACTGCCAATCTTGCAATGCCTCATGGGACGTGTAGTTTGGCAACAGTAGGAGGGCCGTCAGTTTGACACCCGTGCTCTAGAGGCAGAAAGGTGATGCAATGATCTATCCATGCTTCCTCTCCTCCATCCCTTAGTAGTCTGCACCTGACTACACACTCCCCCCACTAAGAATCTTTGGTCCCCAAATGGGACAGTGTCTTTTCTCTTTTCCATCCAAACAAGTGAGGTGGATGGGGGAATCCCCCCTTCCTGGACATTGTATTCTGAATATTTATCTTCCTGTTATCACTGTGGAGGTCGGGGCAATTGAAGGATGGAATACTTCAACTAAAGAGGAAGTCATCAGTACAAGGGGCATTCCATATTGACAGTAAGTACTGTCTGTTGTGCTGTTTTTTGAAGAAATGTGTGACTAACTTTATGCTTTAACAGCTTCAATGCCGCACTATATCAGAAATACTGCTACAGGGCGGTACGGCTGTGCAAAATCATGTATATATGTGTGGATTTGCAGTTCCGGGTAGGGGGCGTGCACGTGTGCCCTACCTGCATTGCCATTCATGGCCTTTGTTGTCAACCACTGGGTCCCAGCCGGTGATTCCTCATCAGCACCCGGTGAGTACCGACGGGGGAGAGACCTGTGTATAAAGAACACAGACCTCTTCCCTGTCAACTCCTGCACACTACTTTGTATGGCTCTGCATAGCAGACTCATACAAAGCAGTGTACTTACAGTGAAGCACACACACAACACACAGTTAACCCTTTTGATGGCCCCTCATGTTACCCCTTCCTGCCCAGTGCCATTAGTACAGTGTCAGTGCATTTTATTAGCACTGATCCCTGTATTGGTGTCACTGGAGATGTCAGTGACACCAAGTCAGTTCCCCCCCAGTGTCAGAATGCCAGCAGCAGTCCCACTATAGTACTCTGATCACCGCCATTACCTCACTTATTCCCTTGATGGTAAATATTAGAGATGAGCGAATTTCTCAAAAATTCGATTCGGCTGATTCGGCGAATTCCAGTGTGAAATTCGATTCGATGCGAATTTCTTCGCTACGAAGATGACTTATAAAAAGGGTTTCTAGGCTTCAGAGAGCCTTTAAATTAGTGCAGAACACTGTACCTTTAATTTAAATGCCCTTGGAGATGAGGAAAGAGAAGGAGAAGGAGAAGGAGAAGGATGAGAAGAAGGAGAAGGAGAAGGATGAGAAGAAGGAGAAGGAGAAGGATGAGAAGAAGGAGAAGGAGAAGGATGAGAAGAAGGAGAAGGAGAAGGATGAGAAGAAGGAGAAGGAGAAGGATGAGGAGAAGGAGAAGGATGAGAAGAAGGAGAAGGATGAGAAGAAGGAGAAGGAGAAGGATGAGAAGAAGGAGAAGGATGAGAAGAAGGAGAAGGAGAAGGATGAGAAGATGGAGAAGGAGAAGGATGAGAAGAAGGAGAAGGAGAAGGATGAGAAGAAGGAGAAGGAGAAGGATGAGAAGAAGGAGAAGGATGAGGAGAAGGATGAGGAGAAGGAGAAGGATGAGAAGAAGGAGAAGGATGAGAAGAAGGAGAAGGATGAGAAGAAGGAGAAGGATGAGAAGAAGGAGAAGGAGAAGGATGAGAAGAAGGAGAAGGATGAGAAGAAGGAGAAGGATGAGAAGAAGGAGAAGGAGAAGCAGAAGGAGAAGGATGAGAAGAAGGAAAAGGAGAAGGATGAGAAGATGGAGAAGGAGAAGGATGAGAAGAAGGAGAAGGAGAAGGATGAGAAGAAGGAGAAGGAGAAGGATGAGAAGATGGAGAAGGAGAAGGATGAGAAGAAGGAGAAGGAGAAGGATGAGAAGAAGGAGAAGGATGAGAAGAAGGAGAAGGATGAGAAGAAGGAGAAGGAGAAGGATGAGAAGAAGGAGAAGGAGAAGGATGAGAAGAAGGAGAAGGAGAAGGATGAGAAGAAGGAGAAGGATGAGAAGAAGGAGAAGGAGAAGGATGAGAAGAAGGAGAAGGAGAAGGATGAGAAGAAGGAGAAGGATGAGAAGAAGGAGAAGGATGAGAAGAAGGATGAGAAGAAGGATGAGAAGAAGGATGAGAAGAAGGAGAAGGATGAGAAGAAGGACAGTTCTGTGACAGTTTCTGTCTATTTCTGACAGTTCTGGGACATTCACTCCATACAGCTGTTTCAACCGCTGTATGGAGGGAATGTCATGGAACTGTCAGAGTCCCAGAACTGTCATTAATAGTCTATTTCTGACAGTTCCATGACATTCCCTCCATACAGCGGTTGAAACAGCTGTATGGAGTGATTGTCCCAGAACTGTCAGAAATAGTCTATTTCTGACAGTTCTGGGACATTCACTCCATAAAGCTGTTTCAACCGCTGTATGGAGGGAATGTCATGGAACTGTCAGAGTCCCAGAACTGTCATTAATAGTCTATTTCTGACAGTTCCATGACATTCCCTCCATACAGCGGTTGAAACAGCTGTATGGAGTGAATGTCCCAGAACTGTCAGAAATAGACTATTTATGACAGTTCTGGGACATTCACTCCATACAGCGGTTGAAACATTGTATCTATTTTTTTCCATAAATGACATTCTGCAGATACACTTAGAGGAGCGCTGCAGATACACTTTTTGCCGGCTTGGAATTATTCTTATTTTCATCCTACTTCTTCTTTTTCTTCTTATGAGGATGAGGATGAAGAAGAAGAAGTAGGATGAAAATAAGATTAATTCCAAGCCGGCAAAAAGTGTATCTGCAGCGCTCCTCTAAGTGTATTTGCAGAATGTCATTTATGGAAAAAAATAGATACAATGTTTCAACCGCTGTATGGAAGGACAGTCCCAGAACTGTCATAAATAGTCTATTTCTGACAGTTCTGGGACATTCACTCCATACAGCTGTTTCAACCGGATCCATTTATGGAAACAAATACAATAGACTGTCATAAATAGTCTATTTCTGACAGTTCTGGGACATTCACTCCATACAGCTGTTTCAAATGGATCCATTTATGGAAACAAATACATACAATGTTTCAACCGCTGTATGGAAGGACAGTCCCAGAACTGTCATTAATAGTCTATTTCTGACAGTTCTATGACATTCCCTCCATACAGCGGTTGAAACAGCTGTATGGAGTGAATGTCCCAGAACTGTCAGAAATAGACTATTTATGACAGTTCTGGGACTGTCCTTCCATACAGCGGTTGAAACATTGTATCTATTTTTTTCCATAAATGACATTCTGCAGATACACTTAGAGGAGCGCTGCAGATACACTTTTTGCAGGCTTGGAATTATTCTTATTTTCATCCTACTTCTTCTTTTTCTTCTTATGAGGATGAGGATGAAGAAGAAGAAGTAGGATGAAAAGAAGAATAATTCCAAGCCGGCAAAAAGTGTATGTGCAGAGTTCCTCTATTTCTGACAGTTCTCTCACAGCTTCTTCACATGTACAGCGGTTGAAACATCTGTATCCTAAATGTAAACTAATAGATACAATGTTTCAACCGCTAAACATTTGTTCCTTCTGTCAGAGAACTGTCAGAAATAGCGGAGCTCACTGCAGGGACACTTTTGCCGGCTGATCGGGAAATGTTCGATTCGCGCACCCGAAGTAGGCAAAATTTCGGTTTCGCCGCGAATCGAATATTTCCTGAAATTCGACTCGAATTCCGGTTCGCCTGGTTCGATTCGCTCATCTCTAGTAAATATAATAAGTGATCACAACCTTTTGTCTATATATGAATTGAGCCAATCCCCATCCGGCTATTACCAATAATATTTATACCAAATGATAACAACTGTGCAACAAATAAAGATCTGATTGGTTTACATAGAAAAGAAGCTTGCTATGAATGGAATATAACAAAATATAAAGGATATGATACACACAAACAATGATGTCACAGTCTAACATACAGTATATTACCAGTACATAGAGAGGACTACAGGACAGAAACAGAATCATGGTGGTACAATCCACAGACATCATGGGGTCCTGACACCTGGGCTCCAAGAGGGGCCACAAGGAGAGCAATGGCTTACTTTTATACCCCCCCCCATTCCAGGTAAAGTAACACCTTTCAATACATTCCAGTATTTTGCCATTTCTGTTCAATGGGGAGCTCTGTGACTTGTGAAAGATATCGGCCATCTGTAACTCATCAGATGGAATGTATGATAGGCCAATGTCCAGCTGATCATATCTCCTCTGAATTCAGTTCCTGCAAGAAGATGGATGACAGTCGCTGATCATACCTCCTCTGAATTCAGTTCCTGGAGGAAGATGGATGACTGTCGCTGATCATACCTCCTCTGAATTCAGTTATCGCAGGAAGATGGATGACCTTCGCTGATCATACCTCCTCTCAATTCAGTTCCCACAGGAAGATGGATGGCAGTCGCTGATCGTACCTCCTCTGAATTCAGTTCCCACAGGAAGATGGATGGCAATCGCTGATCGTACCTCCTCTGAATTCAGTTCCCGCAGGAAGATGGATGACAGTCGCTGAGTGTACCTCCTCTGAATTCAGTTCCCGCAGGAAGATGGATGACAATCGCTGATCGTACCTCCTCTGAAATCAGTTCCCACAGGAAGATGGATGGCAGTCACTGATCGTACCTCCTCTGAATTCAGTTCCAGAGGAAAGATGGATGACAATCACTGTTCGTACCTCCTCTGAAATCAGTTCCCGCGGGAAGATGGATGACAATCGCTGATCGTACCTCCTCTGAATTCAGTTCCCGCGGGAAGATGGATGACCAACGCTGATCATACCTCCTCTCAATTCAGTTCCCACAGGAAGATGGATGGCAGTCGCTGATCGTACCTCCTCTGAATTCAGTTCCTACAGAAAGATGGATGGCAATCGCTGATCGTACCTCCTCTGAATTCAGTTCCCGCAGGAAGATGGATGACAGTCGCTGAGTGTACCTCCTCTGAATTCAGTTCCCGCAGGAAGATGGATGACAATCGCTGATCGTACCTCCTCTGAAATCAGTTCCCACAGGAAGATGGATGGCAGTCGCTGATCGTACCTCCTCTGAATTCAGTTCCAGCGGAAAGATGGATGACAATCACTGTTCGTACCTCCTCTGAAATCAGTTCCCGCGGGAAGATGGATGACAATCGCTGATCGTACCTCCTCTGAATTCAGTTCCCGCGGGAAGATGGATGACCAACGCTGATCGTACCTCTTCTGAATGCAGTTCCCACGAGAAGATCGAGGACAATCGCTGAGCATACCTCCTCTGAATTCAGTTCCCATGGGAAGATGGATGGCAATCGCTGATCATACCTCCTCTGAATTCAGTTCCCACAGGAAGATGGATGGCAATCGCTGATCATACCTCCTCTGAATACAGTTCCCGCGGGAATATGGATGGCAATCGCTGAGCATACCTCCTCTGAATTCAGTTCCCGCGGGAAGATGGATGGCAATCGCTGAGCTTGCCTCCTCTGAATTCAGTTCCCACAGAAAGATCGATGACAATCGCTGATCCTACCTCCTCTGAATTCAGTTCCCACGAGAAGATCGAGGACAATCGCTGAGCATACCTCCTCTGAATTCACTTCCCGTGGGAAGATGGATGGCAATCGCTGATCATACCTCCTCTGAAGTCAGTTCCCACAGGAAGATGGATGACAATCGCTGATCATACCTCCTCTGAAGTCAGTTCCCGAGGGAAGATGGATGACAATCGCTGATCATACCTCCTCTGAATTCAGTTCCCGAGGGAAGATGGATGGCAATCGCTGATCGTACCTCCTCTGAATTCATTTCCCGCAGGAAGATGGATGACAATCGCTGATCATACCTCCTCTGAATTCAGTTCCTGCGGGAAGATGGATGACAATCGCTGATCGTACCTCCTCTGAATTCAGTTCCTGCGGGAAGATGGATGACAATCGCTGATCGTACCTCCTCTGAATTCAGTTCCCGCGGGAAGATGGATGACAATTGCTGATCGTACCTCCTCTGAATTCAGTTCCCACGAGAAGATCGAGGACAATCGCTGATCATACCTCCTCTGAATTCAGTTCCCACAGGAAGATGGATGACAATCGCTGATCATACCTCCTCTGAATTCAGTTCCTGCAGGAAGATGGATGACAATCGCTGATCATACCTCCTCTGAATTCAGTTCCTGCGGGAAGATGGATGACAATCGCTGAGCGTACCTCCTCTGAATTCAGTTCCCACGAGAAGATCGAGGACAATCGCTGATCATACCTCCTCTGAATTCAGTTCCCGAGGGAAGATGGATAGCAATCGCTGAGCATACCTCCTCTGAATTCAGTTCCCGTGGGAAGATGGATGGCAATCGCTGATCGTACCTCCTCTGAATTCATTTCCCGCAGGAAGATGGATGACTGTCGCTGATCGTACCTCCTCTGAATTCAGTTCCCGCAGGAAGATGGATGACAGTCGCTGATCGTACCTCCTCTGAATTTAGTTCCCGCAGGAAGATGGATGACAATCGCTGACCGTACCTCCTCTGAATTCAGTTCCCGAGGGAAGATGGATGGCAATCGCTGATCGTACCTCCTCTGAATTCATTTCCCGCAGGAAGATGGATGACAATCGCTGATCATGCCTCCTCTGAATTCAGTTCCCATGGGAAGATGGATGGCAATCGCTGACCGTGCCTCCTCTGAATTCAGTTCCCGCTGGAAAATGGATGACAATCGCTGATCATGCCTCCTCTGAATTCAGTTCCCCCAGGAAGATGGATGACAATCGCCGATCATACCTCCTCTGAATTCAATTCCCGTAGGAAGATTGAGGACAATCGCCGATCATACCTCCTCTGAATTCAATTCCCACAGGAAGATGGATGACTGTCGCTGATCATACCTCCTCTGAATTCAGTTATCGCAGGAAGATGGATGACCTTCGCTGATCATACCTCCTCTCAATTCAGTTCCCACAGGAAGATGGATGGCAGTCGCTGATCGTACCTCCTCTGAATTCAGTTCCCACAGGAAGATGGATGGCAATCGCTGATCGTACCTCCTCTGAATTCAGTTCCCGCAGGAAGATGGATGACAATCGCTGATCGTACCTCCTCTGAAATCAGTTCCCACAGGAAGATGGATGGCAGTCACTGATCGTACCTCCTCTGAATTCAGTTCCAGAGGAAAGATGGATGACAATCACTGTTCGTACCTCCTCTGAAATCAGTTCCCGCGGGAAGATGGATGACAATCGCTGATCGTACCTCCTCTGAATTCAGTTCCCGCGGGAAGATGGATGACCAACGCTGATCATACCTCCTCTCAATTCAGTTCCCACAGGAAGATGGATGGCAGTCGCTGATCGTACCTCCTCTGAATTCAGTTCCTACAGAAAGATGGATGGCAATCGCTGATCGTACCTCCTCTGAATTCAGTTCCCGCAGGAAGATGGATGACAGTCGCTGAGTGTACCTCCTCTGAATTCAGTTCCCGCAGGAAGATGGATGACAATCGCTGATCGTACCTCCTCTGAAATCAGTTCCCACAGGAAGATGGATGGCAGTCGCTGATCGTACCTCCTCTGAATTCAGTTCCAGCGGAAAGATGGATGACAATCACTGTTCGTACCTCCTCTGAAATCAGTTCCCGCGGGAAGATGGATGACAATCGCTGATCGTACCTCCTCTGAATTCAGTTCCCGCGGGAAGATGGATGACCAACGCTGATCGTACCTCCTCTGAATGCAGTTCCCACGAGAAGATCGAGGACAATCGCTGAGCATACCTCCTCTGAATTCAGTTCCAGCGGAAAGATGGATGACAATCACTGTTCGTACCTCCTCTGAAATCAGTTCCCGCGGGAATATGGATGGCAATCGCTGAGCATACCTCCTCTGAATTCAGTTCCCGCGGGAAGATGGATGGCAATCGCTGAGCTTGCCTCCTCTGAATTCAGTTCCCACAGAAAGATCGATGACAATCGCTGATCCTACCTCCTCTGAATTCAGTTCCCACGAGAAGATCGAGGACAATCGCTGAGCATACCTCCTCTGAATTCACTTCCCGTGGGAAGATGGATGGCAATCGCTGATCATACCTCCTCTGAAGTCAGTTCCCACAGGAAGATGGATGACAATCGCTGATCATACCTCCTCTGAAGTCAGTTCCTACAGGAAGATGGATGACAATCGCTGATCATACCTCCTCTGAATTCAGTTCCCGAGGGAAGATGGATAGCAATTGCTGAGCATACCTCCTCTGAATTCAGTTCCCGTGGGAAGATGGATGACAATCGCTGATCATACCTCCTCTGAATTCAGTTCCCGAGGGAAGATGGATGGCAATCGCTGATCGTACCTCCTCTGAATTCATTTCCCGCAGGAAGATGGATGACAATCGCTGATCATACCTCCTCTGAATTCAGTTCCTGCGGGAAGATGGATGACAATCGCTGATCGTACCTCCTCTGAATTCAGTTCCTGCGGGAAGATGGATGACAATTGCTGATCGTACCTCCTCTGAATTCAGTTCCCGCGGGAAGATGGATGACAATTGCTGATCGTACCTCCTCTGAATTCAGTTCCCACGAGAAGATCGAGGACAATCGCTGATCATACCTCCTCTGAATTCAGTTCCCACAGGAAGATGGATGACAATCGCTGATCATACCTCCTCTGAATTCAGTTCCTGCAGGAAGATGGATGACAATCGCTGATCATACCTCCTCTGAATTCAGTTCCTGCGGGAAGATGGATGACAATCGCTGAGCGTACCTCCTCTGAATTCAGTTCCCACGAGAAGATCGAGGACAATCGCTGATCATACCTCCTCTGAATTCAGTTCCCGAGGGAAGAAGGATAGCAATCGCTGAGCATACCTCCTCTGAATTCAGTTCCCGTGGGAAGATGGATGGCAATCGCTGATCGTAGCTCCTCTGAATTCATTTCCCGCAGGAAGATGGATGACTGTCGCTGATCGTACCTCCTCTGAATTCAGTTCCCGCAGGAAGATGGATGACAGTCGCTGATCGTACCTCCTCTGAATTTAGTTCCCGCAGGAAGATGGATGACAATCGCTGACCGTACCTCCTCTGAATTCAGTTCCCGAGGGAAGATGGATGGCAATCGCTGATCGTACCTCCTCTGAATTCATTTCCCGCAGGAAGATGGATGACAATCGCTGATCATGCCTCCTCTGAATTCAGTTCCCATGGGAAGATGGATGGCAATCGCTGACCGTGCCTCCTCTGAATTCAGTTCCCGCTGGAAGATGGATGGCAATCGCTGAGCTTGCCTCCTCTGAATTCAGTTCCCACAGAAAGATCAATGACAATCGCTGATCCTACCTCCTCTGAATTCAGTTCCCACGAGAAGATCGATGACAATCGCTGAGCATACCTCCTCTGAATTCAGTTCCCCCAGGACGATGGATGACAATCGCTGATCGTACCTCCTCTGAATTCAGTTCCCGCAGGAAGATGGATGACAATCGCTGATCGTACCTCCTCTGAATTCAGTTCCCCCAGGAATATGGATGACAGTCGCTGATCGTACCTCCTCTGAATTCAGTTCCTGCAGGAAGATCGATGACAATCGCTGATCGTACCTCCTCTGAATTCAGTTCCTGCAGGAAGATGGATGACAGTCGCTGATCGTACCTCCTCTGAAATCAGTTCCCGCGGGAAGATGGATGACAATCACTGATCGTACCTCCTCTGAATTCAGTTCCCACGGGAAGATGGATGACCATCGCTGATCGTACCTCCTCTGAATTCAGTTCCCACGAGAAGATCGAGGACAATCGCTGAGCATACCTCCTCTGAATTCAGTTCCCGTGGGAAGATGGATGGCAATCACTGATCATACCTCCTCTGAAGTCAGTTCCTACAGGAAGATGGATGACAATCGCTGATCATACCTCCTCTGAATTCAGTTCCCGAGGGAAGATGGATGGCAATCGCTGAGCTTGCCTCCTTTGAATTCAGTTCCCACAGGAAGATCGATGACAATCGCTGATCATACCTCCTCTGAATTCAGTTCCCACAGGAAGATCGATGACCATCGCTGAGCATACCTCCTCTGAATTCAGTTCCCGCGGGAAGATCGATGACAATCGCTGATCATACCTCCTCTGAATTCTGTTCCCGCGGGAAGATGGATGGCAATCGCTGATCATACCTCCTCTGAATTCAGTTCCCACGAGAAGATCGAGGACAATCGCTGAGCATACCTCCTCTGAATTCAGTTCCCACGAGAAGATCGAGGACAATTGCTGAGCATACATCCTCTGAATTCAGTTCCCGCGGGAAGATGGATGACAATCACTGATCGTACCTCCTCTGAATTCAGTTCCCACGGGAAGATGGATGACCATCGCTGATCGTACCTCCTCTGAATTCAGTTCCCACGAGAAGATCGAGGACAATCGCTGACCATACCTCCTCTGAATTCAGTTCCCGTGGGAAGATGGATGGCAATCGCTGATCATACCTCCTCTGAAGTCAGTTCCTACAGGAAGATGGATGACAATCGCTGATCATACCTCCTCTGAATTCAGTTCCCGAGGGAAGATGGAAGGCAATCGCTGAGCTTGCCTCCTTTGAATTCAGTTCCCACAGGAAGATCGATGACAATCGCTGATCATACCTCCTCTGAATTCAGTTCCCACAGGAAGATCGATGACCATCGCTGAGCATACCTCCTCTGAATTCAGTTCCCGCGGGAAGATGGATGACAATCGCTGATCATACCTCCTCTGAATTCTGTTCCCGTGGGAAGATGGATGGCAATCGCTGATCATACCTCCTCTGAATTCAGTTCCCACGAGAAGATCGAGGACAATCGCTGAGCATACCTCCTCTGAATTCAGTTCCCACGAGAAGATCGAGGACAATTGCTGAGCATACATCCTCTGAATTCAGTTCCCACGGGAAGATGGATGACAATTGCTGATCATACCTCCTCTGAATTCAGTTCCCGCAGGAAGATGGATGACAATCGCTGATCATACCTCCTCTTAAGTCAGTTCCCACAGGAAGATGGATGGCAATCGCTGATCGTACCTCCTCTGAATTCAGTTCCCGCGGGAATATGGATGGCAATCGCTGAGCATACCTCCTCTGAATTCAGTTCCCGCGGGAATATGGATGGCAATCGCTGAGCATACCTCCTCTGAATTCAGTTCCCGCGGGAAGATGGATGGCAATCGCTGAGCTTGCCTCCTCTGAATTCAGTTCCCACAGAAAGATCAATGACAATCGCTGATCCTACCTCCTCTGAATTCAGTTCCCACGAGAAGATCGATGACAATCGCTGAGCATACCTCCTCTGAATTCACTTCCCCCAGGACGATGGATGACAATCGCTGATCGTACCTCCTCTGAATTCAGTTCCCGCAGGAAGATGGATGACAATCGCTGATCGTACCTCCTCTGAATTCAGTTCCCCCAGGAATATGGATGACAGTCGCTGATCGTACCTCCTCTGAATTCAGTTCCTGCAGGAAGATCGATGACAATCGCTGATCGTACCTCCTCTGAATTCAGTTCCCCCAGGAAGATGGATGACAATCGCTGATCATACCTCCTCTGAATTCACTTCCCGTGGGAAGATGGATGGCAATCGCTGATCATACCTCCTCTGAAGTCAGTTCCCACAGGAAGATGGATGACAATCGCTGATCATACCTCCTCTGAATTCAGTTCCCGAGGGAAGATGGATAGCAATCGCTGAGCATACCTCCTCTGAATTCAGTTCCCGTGGGAAGATGGATGACAATCGCTGATCATACCTCCTCTGAATTCAGTTCCCGAGGGAAGATGGATGACAATTGCTGATCGTATCTCCTCTGAATTCAGTTCCCACGAGAAGATCGAGGACAATCGCTGAGCATACCTCCTCTGAATTCAGTTCCCGTGGGAAGATGGATGGCAATCGCTGATCATACCTCCTCTGAAGTCAGTTCCTACAGGAAGATGGATGACAATCGCTGATCATACCTCCTCTGAATTCAGTTCCCGAGGGAAGATGGATGGCAATCGCTGAGCTTGCCTCCTTTGAATTCAGTTCCCACAGGAAGATCGATGACAATCGCTGATCATACCTCCTCTGAATTCAGTTCCCACAGGAAGATCGATGACCATCGCTGAGCATACCTCCTCTGAATTCAGTTCCCGCGGGAAGATGGATGACAATCGCTGATCATACCTCCTCTGAATTCAGTTCCCGCGGGAAGATGGATGGCAATCACTGATCATACCTCCTCTGAATTCAGTTCCCATGAGAAGATCGAGGACAATTGCTGAGCATACATCCTCTGAATTCAGTTCCCGCGGGAAGATGGATGACAATTGCTGATCATACCTCCTCTGAATTCAGTTCCCGCAGGAAGATGGATGACAATCGCTGATCATACCTCCTCTTAAGTCAGTTCCCACAGGAAGATGGATGGCAATCGCTGAGCATACCTCCTCTGAATTCAGTTCCCGCGGGAATATGGATGGCAATCGCTGAGCATACCTCCTCTGAATTCAGTTCCCGCGGGAAGATGGATGGCAATCGCTGAGCTTGCCTCCTCTGAATTCAGTTCCCACAGAAAGATCAATGACAATCGCTGATCCTACCTCCTCTGAATTTAGTTCCCACGAGAAGATCGATGACAATCGCTGAGCATACCTCCTCTGAATTCACTTCCCGTGGGAAGATGGATGGCAATCGCTGATCATACCTCCTCTGAATTCAGTTCCCGTGGGAAGATGGATGGCAATCGCTGATCATACCTCCTCTGAAGTCAGTTCCCACAGGAAGATGGATGACAATCGCTGATCATACCTCCTCTGAATTCAGTTCCCGAGGGAAGATGGATAGCAATCGCTGAGCATACCTCCTCTGAATTCAGTTCCCGTAGGAATATGGATGACAGTCGCTGATCATACCTCCTCTGAATTCAGTTCCCGCAGGAAGATGGATGACAGTCGCTGATCATACCTCCTCTGAATTCAGTTCCCGCAGGAAGATGGATGGCAATCGCTGATCGTACCTCCTCTGAATTCAGTTCCCACAGGAAGATGGATGGCAGTCGCTGATCGTACCTCCTCTGAATTCAGTTCCCCCAGGAATATGGATGACAATCGCTGATCATACCTCCTCTGAATTCAGTTCCTGCAAGAAGATGGATGGCAATCGCTGATCATACCTCCTCTGAATTCAGTTCCCCCAGGAAGATGGATGACAATCGCTGATCGTACCTCCTCTGAATTCAGTTCCCCCAGGAATATGGATGACATTCGCTGATCGTACCTCCTCTGAATTCAGTTCCTGCAGGAAGATCGATGACAATCAATGATCGTACCTCCTCTGAATTCAGTTCCTGCAGGAAGATGGATGACAGTCGCTGATCGTACCTCCTCTGAATTCAGTTCCCGCAGAAAGATGGATGGCAATCGCTGATCATACCTCCTTTGAATTCAGTTCCTGCAGTTAGATGGATGACAATACTCTCTAGGAGTTGTTAGGAATGTCGGGTCCGGGGCTTATTCCTTACATCAGCCAGGTGACCATACTGCCATATGTTATTGTATTATATTGTAATCCAAACAGGGAAGAGGAAGGGGGGAGAGTTCATGGACAGTCCATAGAGGGATAAAACAAGGGTGCAGACACTCTCGGTTCTAGCAGGGATGTTCTGGCTCACAGCGGACGGCAGGGGCGACCCTGCTCAGCACACAGAAACAGCGGGTAATCCGGGCCCTAGAGTATTAGGCAGAGTATAGTGGGGCCCCCAGCAGATAGTCCTGACCCAGGGTATTAACACAGTATCAGTGGTACTCTCAGCCCTGGAGTATTAGCAGAGTGTCAGCGGTACTGTCAGGGATGCGGGTATGACCAGAAGTGTGTGGACTGACACAGGGAAACGCAGGCTTCAGATATAGTAAATAATATAATTTATTAAGACTAACAATACAAACGCAGTGCAAAACTAAACATAACACAGTGCAAACAAACTGAACCAAACCTCCAACAGATAACAAACATAGGATACAAGAGTAGTCAGGCAGGCCGGGTCGGTAGCAAACGGGCAAACAGAGTACCAGGAGCAGGCGGGAGAGTGGTCAGGACTAGCCGAGGTCAGTACAGGCAGAGTTCAGGCAGCGTCAGGACAGCAGAAACAGGATCAGGAAACCAGGGCCAAGCAAACAGTACAACAAGGCACTGACTGAAGGTCTGGCCATCCCTTAAATACACCACCTGCAATCAGCCCCAAGTGATGGCTAATTGCCGAAGTGAGCCTCTGGTTGTTCAGAGCACCCGCTGGCCAGCCCTGGTACTGCAGCCCACAAGGCAGGTGAGTCCCACCACTATTGGGATTCCTGACAGCGTGTGGAGAGGCTGTGTTGGACTGTGCTCTGTTGAGCTCCAGGTGTAGGCCTGAAGCCAGGATCTAGAGTTCGGTGCTCTACTGAGAACCATGCAGGATCCTGGGGTAGGCCCAGAAGGGTACCCGGGTGGAGGTCCGTGGGGTAGTCTTGTCAAGACTTCAGACGGCATTTCCCATGCTAGGTGTGGTACTCCCCCCCCAGTACCAGTGTTTGAGGACTTAGGCGGTGGCCCAAAAAAGGGTGAGCCTGTGTCAGTTTATAGGAGCAAAGTTGCTGCCAGAATTTTGCGGATTGCAAAAGAGGAGAAGCTGGCCAAGCTCCGGATGGAATATAGGAAGAAAAAGGGGGTCTGGGAGAGGGCCTGGAGCAACAAGCGTTCATTGCATCGACCGGAGGTCAACAGCTTGGAAGAGAAAGTAAAAAGCCAAGCGCTGCTTGTTGCAGCATTAAAGGAGACGAGCGGCAGTTTCAAGGAGAAATATGCCAGTGAGACCAGATTCATGGCGATGAGGAAGGATGTCAAATTGACTGCAGATGAGGATATCGCTCCATCCCACTCTGGGGATTCTATGGATATCGCTGAGGAGGAGGCAAGCCAGCAGGCTGGAAAATGTTTGCAACAGAGTGGGGCTGCGGCGGTGTCAGTCCCCATGGAGGACGGATCAGAGCTTCTTACCCCTGGTCAGGTAACCCAGGAGTGGGGGGCGGATGACCAGGATGACTGTGCAGGGGCTTTTCAGGTGATACGAGAGCTGGAATCTCCTTTGAGTGGGAGAAAGTTCAGGTTTGCAGAGAACTTGTCTGAAGAGGAGGGAGCAGAGGAAGATGGAGTCCCGAGGAAAGCCCGGGTAAGGGTTAAGGAAAAGACTGTGTATAGACTCCAGCCTGCTGCAGGGGGAGGTGCTGTTACACAGGTGCACGCCGAGGTGCACGCTGAGCTGGGTGGGTCCGCAGCCGGATTGTCAGCTCCTGCGGCCGGGACTGGTATGTGTAAAACTCTGTGTGCTGTTGAGTCATCTGCCGGGACTGGTGTGAGTAAACCTGTATGTGCTACTGTGTCATCTATGGGAGTGGGAGCAGCCGGTCCCCTCCGGGCCACTGATAGTGCGCTGTCTGTGCCTGTGTCTGGTCTCCCCGTGCCGGTGGGAGGGAGTGCGGGGGGGGGTGGAGCCTACCGTGGTGTCTGGTGCAGGTCTCGCTGTTGCCGGGCAGGCCGAGGGCCTATCGGTGTTTACTGGAACTGCTCCAGCGGCTGTGGGGGTAGTGAAGAGTGGCCCCCCCTGTGGGTCTTTTGCCGGCAGGGTTTCCTTTGCTGAGGCAGTATCGGGAGGTGGGCAGCCCAAAATTAGCTACGCTGCTATGCTTGGCAGCTCGGGGGGAGGGCCCCCCCCCCCGCAAGTGTCTCAGTCGGGTGCCCGGCCAATTGGGGGTGGATCCTTTGCATGGAGGAATGTCGCTGAGGTGGGTGGGGGGAGGCACCCCGCCTTCTAGAGGATCTGTGGCTGATAAGATCCTGGGCTTCAGGGTTGCTGAAATCTTTGCCCTGATTAATCCTGTTGGGTCTAATGAGTATGATCTGTCATTTGTCAAGCCAGAAAGCTTGGACCTCTTCTGGGAGAAGTATGATAGGTCCTGCAAGTCTTCCAAGGAGTGGGAGGGTTTGTCCCCTAGAGTGGTGTCTAGGCAGCCATTAATAAAGAACATAACTATTTTGGTACGGAATGAGTCCATTCCCCCAGCGGACCTCATTGTGTGGCTGAGGAGGTATGGTGAGGTGCTGGGGTCCCTAAGCAAAGTGCTTGATGACAAAGGTATATGGACAGGTGGATGGACTGCCCAGGTTAAGCTCAGGGTCTTTGATAATGTTGTACAGCATATGCCCTCATCTGCGTTTATTGGGAGAGATTGAATTGTGGTCTTTTATCAGGGGCAACCCAAATTGTGCCACAGATGTGGTGGTGATAAGGGCCATTTTTCCTCTTCCTGCCCAAAACAGAGGTGTTCCCTGTGTCAGGGTCTGGGCCACCAGGCCAGGAGTTGCAACATAATTCATTGCAATCTTTGTAATGTATTGGGGCACCCTTACAGCTTGTGCCCAGAGGCCCTCCATAATCAGGGGGAGCTTGCGGAGGAGCTCCTCAGGATGGATGCAGAGGACTCTGTGCTCCCGGAGGCAGTTCCTCCCTCTGGTCAACTTGCCCCCCCAGTTCTGTCCTTAGCTCCCCTGTTCTAGATCCATTGTCTGTCCCTGAGTCTGGGTCTCCTGGTGTGTCTAAACCTTCTGTGTCAGTTCTGTCTGGTGTGCTGGTCTCTGTGTCTGTGAACCCCCCTGTCTCTTCCGTGTCAGTTTTGTTGGCTGTGCAGCCTGTGGTCAAGTCTACCCATCCGCTTGTGTCTGTGTTAAACCCTCCTGTGTGTATTTGTGATGGATTTGGTAAAATGCCTATTTCGTTTCCTATTGAATATATATATATATATACGCTATTTCTATAAGTTTTATAAATATTTACTTTTATACTTTAAAACATATGTTGTGTGAATATTTTCTGCCTGCTGGGCTTTGTGGTACTTTAAGAAATCCTTGCTTAAGAAATATTTGCTCACAGGAACAGACCCCCTCCCATCGTGTGATTTGGAAGACAAAAGAATGTTTTTCTCTTTTTAAGATAAGACTGAAGAAGATCACACCTATACCATGACAGAGATTGTTTTCGTGTAAAGTGACCAATCAAAGACTAATATAATGCTTATGCTGTTATCACGTGATGTTCGCATCATTTTTCATATATAAGCTCACGGTTTCATTTCAATAAATTAGAGAGAAGTTTTCACAGACCAAACGTGTCAGTGTGAGTTTCTTTATGTGCGCACATTCCAAAAGCTGGCCAGCGTCATAAATTTTGGACAGGAACAGATAAGCACTGGATGATTAAGTCCATAGACTAAAACAATTTGGTGCCAAGAAACACGGGAACTGAATAATGAACCTGCAGCCAGCCGACATGAAAAGGCGTTCGGTGTCAGTCAAACTGGACAGGCCGGAGATTGATCACCTCTGCAGCATGGTAAGATATATTTTGCTATCTTACCATTGCTTATCCTGTCTTTGTTGTTGATTCATACCTGTGCCTAATACGGCTGCTAAAGGTCACTAAAGGCAGGTAACCTTGCTTGCCCGGAGTTTATTTAAATATACCTGCATGTGCTTATCTGTTGCCTGGGTCTCTGTTGTGTGTTTTTATGTATCAGTCTTGAGGTGGAAGAGGAGTGGACCTACTGAGGGTTTTGACACATAATTTCTCTGGGTGTGTGGTAACCTTGTGTGTTGACCACAACAGAGGAGGTGTCGGATATGCGTCACGGTAGTGTGACAGCGGGTGCCCTAGCCATTTTTGGGGCTAGGAAGAGTTACTCAGTGATCTGCACTCATAGCCCACCAAGATAGACTGCTATGTTATGTCCTAAATGTGTGTCTGTAAGTTAATGTTTGCCATTCATAACAGAAGGTTGGGGTTTGTTAAGGGTTAAGGAAAGTCTGGACAGCAGCCTGTGAAGTGTCTTAGATTCCTGTTAGAAAGGACAGAGAAGGGGGGAGGAGATGGGTCAGACGCTGATAAGACCCCTAGAAAGGAATGTTAGCACGTGACCTGGTTGCACAGAGGGAGGGGGAGCAGTATGTTAAGGGATTAGTTAAGTTAGTGAAAGTATGTGGAATCACAGATAAGGGGGGTCGTTTACAGCCAAAAGAATGGCGAAGAAAAAAAAAAAAAAGAAGAGAAGAAAGATGTCTTAGTTGACAAACATGTGCTGAAGACAGCAAGAAGTTTGGTATAATGTAGCCAAAGTTATCCACAAAGAGTAGTGGACAGAACAGGTATTGCTACAGGAAAAAAAAAAAACAAAAAAAAAAAACTGTTTAATGTGTTAAATATTGAAAAGGATTACTGGCATGTCATATTGTGAAGGAAGTGAAGCAGTTAAAAAAGTTATCTAAAGTAGCGAAAGTTTGTAAGCTGAAGGTCAGGACTGGCATAAATCATTGTAGGAACAGAGAGGAATGTTATGTGATAAAGGTTTGCTGAACGTGACAGAAGCTTGGTAAAAAAACTGTAAAAGCGTTGCATAAAGAATGATGATAGAATTCAGAACAAAAGAGGCCAGGGACAGCCCTGCCCTTCATCTAACGCCCACTTTATGCCCACCACCCCAGCCCTGCCCAGTACACTTCCTGATGGCAGCCATCTTGCTGCTCCTGCTTTGTCCCTTCCTGCCCAGCCCAGTACACTTCCTGATGGCAGCCATCTTGCTGCTCCTGCTTTGTCCCTTCCTGCCCAGCCCAGTACACTTCCTGGAGGCGGCCAAATTGGTACACTAAATTAGACAACTGGAAGGCCAACGCCTCGAGTGAGCCGCCTCTACCCAGTGTGTCCGATCTTACAAGTCAATGGTACATTCTACGTGACACCGGATGTGCTGAGCAGAATCCCAAGTTGTCTATGGTCCACAGGACCCGAAGATATTGGACGTTTAAAAAGGTACCCCCAATTATGGTGGAACTGAAGCCTGGAGCTCCCCTACCCAGGAAACCACAGTACCCACTGAAACCAGCGCAATCCAAGGCCATTTCGAAGTAGGTCAAGTCCCTTGTGGCAAATGGTGCACTCATACCTTGTACCTCTCCATGTAATACACTTTTGTTCCCGATAAAAAAAGAAGACACCCAAAGGAGAACCAGAGAAATACAGGATGGTACAGGACCTCCGAGCAGTGAATGAAGCCACTGTCTTAGAGACACCTATCGTTCCAAATCCCCACACTTTACTCACAGGGGTATCTCCAACAGCAAAGTATTTCACCGTGGTGGACCTGGCAAATGCATTCTCCAGCGTTCCCTTGTATCCTCCCTGCAGATACTTCTTCGCTTTTATCCATGAGGGGCAGCAATACACCTGGGCAGTTATGCCACAAGGGGGCGAAAAATTCCCTGAGCCAGTTTGCCAAAGCCATGACCACCATACTGGGCACGTGGCAAAAGGAACATTCGGCAGTGGTCCTTCTTCAATATGTGGATGACTTTTCCTCTGTGCTGATGACCTGCCCACGGCTGAAGAAGCCTCAGAGAGTTTACTATGTTACTTGGCACACCAAGGCTGTAAGGCCTCTAAACCGAAGTTGCAATGGTGCTCTACAACAGTCGTATTCTTGGGCCACTGCCTCTCACATGGAACAAGGCATCTTACGGAGGAAAGAGTTAAGGCCATCCAGAACTTGCCACTCCCTTTAGGCCAGAAGCCACTCCATGCCTTTCTTGGCCTCATATCCTACTGTAGGTCATGGATTCCTGATGCTTCTTGGTTTATGCAACCACTCTACGATGCTCTCAAGTCTGAGCCCTTCCATCTGTCCGAAGAGGCCGACTCCAATTTTTTTTGGCTCTAAAACGCTTATTTTCTTCAGCCCCAGCCCTGGTTCTACCAGACTATGAGAAACCTTTCAAACTGTTCATGTCTGAACGCCAAGGCCATGGCACAGGAGTATTGACCCAGTCCCACGGAGACTGCCTACGACCCGTAGGCTACTACTCATGCCGTTTAGACCCAGTGGCTAGAGGAGCACCGTCATGTCTGCGTGCAGTTTTCGCTGCTCGAGCTCTGCTGGATAAGACCTCTGATATTGTACTGGGACATGAACTTGTTCTTCTGGCGCCGCATGACATTGCTGCCATTTTAAACCAAGTCCAACCTAAACATTTGTCCACAGCGAGGCATCTTAGACTACAGTGTTCCCTCCAACTTCCTGATAACGTCACTCTCCTACGTTGCCAAACCCTGAATCCGGCCACTCTCCTCCCAATTGCTGAGGGGGGTAATGAAGGTAATGCAGAAAGTGGAGAGGATGATGGAGCCACTGAGCCTCATAATTGTCTTGAAGTGATGAAAATGGAAATCTTCCATCTCCCCACAGTGAGTGAAACACCTCTGCAGGATCCAGACTTCACTTTCTTTGTTGATGGTTCCAGATATGCAGATGAAGGAGGCAAATATTATACAGGATTTGCGGTCACTACTGCAGACACAGTCCTACAGGCAAGAGCCCTATCGCCAGCAATATCTGCACAGGGAGCTGAACTTCAAGCACTTACAACAGCATGCCAGGTGGCGGAAGGAAAAAGGGCCAATATCTACACAGACTCCAGATACGCCTTTGGGGTGGCCCATGACTTTGGACCCATATGGAAGGCAAGAGGATTTATGACTGCGGCAGGTACGTCCCTAAAACATGGAGTAGCCATTGGACAACTGCTGGAAGCACTCCTTCTACCCACTCAAGTGGCTATTCTGAAGGTAAAAGCTCATGGGAAATTAAACTCCTCAGAAGCCAAAGG
Organism: Staurois parvus; assembly: GCF_062004578.1. Taxonomy (NCBI): domain Eukaryota; kingdom Metazoa; phylum Chordata; class Amphibia; order Anura; family Ranidae; genus Staurois; species Staurois parvus. The sequence goes on from NW_028319004.1 coordinate 187,810, forward strand.
CAATAATCTGGCAGATTTGGCGGCAAAACGAGCGGCCATGGGATCACCAGAAATGGAAGGAGAGGTGACCGGAGAGTGGGAACCAATGTTCACTTTACAGACCTTACCTGTGGACAGAAACTACTTCAAGGAACTCCAAGAAGCAGCAAGTCCAGAAGAAAAAGAAAGCTGGAGACGGAGAGGAGCTATTCTCAAAGACGGTCTGTTTGAGTGCAACAAGAGGCTTTGTTTACCCAAGAATATGTTTCCAGCTGTAGTCCAGTGGGCACACGGAGCAGCCCATCTGTCAAGGAGCCTCATGAACTCTCTCATCAACAAGTACTATGTAGCGCCTGGAATCACCACATTGACGAACAATTTTTGCAGAACATGTGCCATCTGTGCAAAATGCAATCCGGGACGCACAGAGAAGACACCACAGAAACACTTGGCCAAACCCCTATACCCTTTTCATAGGATACAAATTGATCATATCCAGATGCCAAAGAGTGGGTGGTTGAGTACACCCTAGTGGTGTTGGACATGTTTTCCAGTTGACCAGAGGACTTTGCTGTAACTAACATGACTGCTAAAACAACTGCAAAGAAACTCCCCACTGAGGTTGTATGCAGATATGGGCTTCCAGAGGTGATAGAAAGTGACCAGGGCCCTGCCTTCACAGCTTCAGTAACCAAAGAAATATGGGCGGCATTAGGAGTCACTCTGGCGTTCCATACCCTCTATCACCCCCAAAGTAGTGGGAAAGTAGAAAGAATGCTAAAAGTAGCCCAAGAGACTGGCATGAGTTGTCCAGACAGTCTGCCTATTGCCCTATTTAGTGTCAGATATACACCAAGAGAGAACACTCCCTATCCCCTTATGAGATTTTGTTTAGCTCAGCCCCCAGATTTGGTTGTTATTTTCCACAACAGTTGCAATTACAATCTGATGTGTTAACTGATTATGTGACTGTATTATCACGTGAATTAACCCATATCCATGTCCAAGTGTTTTCTCCATTCCAGATCCTGAGGCAGATACAGGAACTCACAGCCTATTACCCGGAGATTGGGTATTAGTAAAGACATTTATGAGGAAACATTCTCTTGAGCCAAGATATGATGGTCCATTCCAAGTTCTGCTGACCACAGCCCCTTCTGATGAGGGGCCGGGAAGAACACTTGGATACACGCCTCCCACTGCAAGAAAGTCCCAACCCTGAGGAAAAGGCGTCATCTACACCATGACAACTATGTTGTATATCCTTTTTCTAATAAGTCTGACAGAGGCTCAACAGGTGGATATCACCGAAATAGGTGACACCACTATATTTTGGTACAACTCATCCAACACTCATGTAGCTATTTTCACCTTTGATTTCTATAGTATAGATCCCATGTGGTGCTATGACCATAATCTATATGATCTTGACACAACGAGCATGTTCCGATAGTAGTGACCAGGTATACATATGTGTCATGGATGATTACTGGGGACCAAAAGATTAGAATAAGATTGGAAGGGATTTGGACTGGTGAGTATGCTCTTGCAAAGGCCATTATGCCTCTCCACATCCTAGCAGAGAATACCCCTGACCCAATGCCTGGCCGTAGGAGGAAACGAAAAGCTCCTTCTGGTAGTTTTGACCCACATGTGTATATAGATGCCATTGGAGTCCCAAGGGGGGTGTCTAATAAATTTAAAGCCAGAGACCAAGTAAAGCAGGTTTTGAATCCCTGATTCCCATGATAACTGTTAATAAAAATGTAGATTAGATAAATTACATATACTACAACCAACAGAGGTTTGTGAATTACACCAGGGATGCCCTTCAAGGAATCGATGACCAGCTAGCCCCTACATCCTACATGACATTCCAGAATAGGATGGCTCTGGACATGATTTTAGAAGAAAAAGGAGGTGTCTGTAAAATGATAGAAGGAACCGGAACCTGTTGTACATATATTCCTGACAATACTGGCCGAATGGTAAGGTTACTCTGTCTATAAAGGAATTGGAAGATCTGTCAGTTGAGTTGAAAAAGAATTCAGGGATCACAGACTCGTGGGATCAATATTTCAGTTGGATGAGTGGGTGGCAAAAGATACTTGCCCAAATAGGGGTAACTGTACTAATAATTCTGATTTTCCTGGTCCTGGTTGTATGCTGTGTTATACCATGTGTGAGGAAATTGATGAGCAAAGCAGTAGACAACAGAACACCTACCTTCCTGAACCAGGAGCAAGAGGATCCCCACATGATAGATGAAGAAAAAAACCTTATACCCCATTACGGTCCCTCCCCGCCAATAGTAATCTCACAATTTTGTAGGGATAGCATCTGACTTCCTTATGTACAAAGTCTGTGGCAAGGGGGGTGATGAAATAGTCATCACCTGTCTAACGTGCAGCATAAAAGAGTTCCAAGGTACATAAGGACAGATGAGCTAGGCTTTATAGGGACAGAGTAAAATAGTCATTTTAAGGGGGGACTGTGATGGATTTGGTAAAATGCCTATTTCGTTTCCTATTGAATATATATATATATATATATACGCTATTTCTATAAGTTTTATAAATATTTACTTTTATACTTTAATACATATGTTGTGTGAATATTTTCTGCCTGCTGGGCTTTGTGGTACTATAAGAAATCCTTGCTTAAGAAATGTCTGCTCACACACACAGACCCCCTCCCACCGTGTGATTTGGGAAACAAAGGAATGTTTTTCTTCTCTATGAGATAAGGCCTGGAAGAAGATCACACCTATACCATGACGTAGATTGTTTTCGTGTGGAAATGACCAATCAAAGACTAATATAATGCTTATGCTGTTGTCACATGACTCTCGCATCATTCTGCATATGTAAGTTCACTTTCTCATTATAATAAACTAGAAGTATTCATAGACTGAACTTGTGTGTCAGCGTGAGTCCCTTCCAATGTGCGCACATTTCAAAGCTAGCGTCATAAATTAGGACAGGAACAGATAAGCACTGGATGATTAAGTCCATGACTAAAACAGCCTATTTCAGGCAGCAATTTTAGTTTAGTTACAATTTTTTAAGATGTTTTATAGTTTTCTATTGATTGTTGTTAATAAATGTTCTATTTATCTTGGACAGTGCACTGTGTTGTGGCTTTCTTCAGCCTTTGCAGGTCGGCAATCTTCTTCATTGCAGTTGGAGCTGATCTGCATGTCCCTAAAGCATTGCAGGACTCTGCTAGCTCCAGCTGCACTGGACAATCTTGCTTACCTGGAATTTCTGGTAATGTCCAAACAAAGTCTTTTCTGGCAAGTCCAGCTTTAGGACTGTAGCAGATAGGATTGCATGTTTCCGAGAGGTAAACCAGCTCCTTCAATCCTAAGCTGGGATACATAAAGATTGAAGTTGTCTGCTTGCTGTCTGCAGCTACTCCCAATCTTGGTTTGCTTCCTCTTGTGAAATGCTGCAACAGTTTACACAGAACACTCCATTCACGTTACATTGTTCACGTTTGGAGTAGCTCTTCATTCCATCCAGGGACTTCTACATAGCTTGGTGGAGTGTAGTTGTGCAGACTGCCAAAAGGGGGTGCAGCCAAGTAGACAATGTGGGGGGGGGATCATGTGGCCCAACTCTGTCAAGATGTTTCCCATCACCTCATCTCTAGTTGGGATTGGCATTACACAGAAGCCACATGACTGGAAAGCTGCTCTTGGAAGGACTATCAGTTATGGATGAGACCAGTAACATGCAATGTCCCCCAGAAACGAAGGGGCCCTAATGGGCAAATTGTCTATCTGCTCCACACATACCACTTGGATCCAACTTGTTGCTCATTCACATGTCAGTGTTTTGGCAACAAGAGGTGGGGAGGGAATGAAGTGAGGAACAAGTGTCCACTGGGCACATAAATTCCATAGGCACACACATCTAGAATCAGGCAGCTAAAGATCCTATGCTCCCCAACCAATCTCGGGGCAAGATGTTACACGGGGTGTAAAGCAAACTTAGTCTGGGTCCAGTTAGTCAAGCATAATGATAGTCCAAACAACAGAAGGCCTTCTTCTTATTCTCCCAACTTTTCTGTGTCTCTAGCATTCCTTGGCAGGCTTACTGTGTGTAAGTTGTGTCCTGGTGTCACGCCTGGTGTCCTGGATATTACACACTTCTTGTATAGTGTGTGTCAATGAAGTAGCACAGGGAACATATTTGGACAGCAGTGTCAGTCTCTGGGGAGGTGAATGTTCCATGCAGGAGTCTTGGCCAAAATCAGCACCCCAAAAAGACAAAAGCTAGCCGACACTTAGAGAACAAGCTGCAATATTGTGTGTTCCCATATTGGGGAACGTTAGCCTTGCCCACAGAGTCCACTGATAATTCTAAGCTCCCTTGGGGCAGCCAAATGGTTAGCAGATAATGGCCAACCGCTACATGTGCCAGAGAACTTGTGTGATGGGGAACAGCTAAAACTATTTGCAGGACAGACCACCAGGTGAAAACAGCAGAAAGGCCAAAGAGTCTAACCACCAATGCCTCTGGAAGGGTCACCTTTTAGTTTTCTTTCTGAAGTGCTGCTTTTTTAGTGTTCGCTATTTGGAATTATTGGTAGCCATACTCAGAAAAGCACCTGTGCTGGATTCCCGACATGACCAAGCCTCCATTATTACCCCAAACGCATTTGACAATTTGAAAGACACGTTCTGCTACTTTCCAAATAATGTTTATTACAAAAAAACATACAAAATGAATGGGGAGAAGGAGGCTGCTGCTGCAGAGGGGGTGGGTGTGAGGGTTGGGGGGGGGTACAGTGCATGGGGGGCTGGGAATGAGTGGTGGGGAGGGAATGCTGGGGGAGAGGTTGAATGGGGGGAATGGAAGACAGGGAGAATGTGGGGAGGGGCTGGGAAGGAGTGATTGGGAGGGAGTGCTGGGTTAGGGGTTGAACTTGGGGTGAAGGAAAGGCGGGAATGGAAGAGTGGTGGGGATAGAGGGCTGGTGGAGGGGTTGAATGGGGGGAATGGAAGACAGGGAGAATGTGGGGAGGGGCATTAAAGGGCTGAGGAGAGTGGGCAGGACGTGGAAGGTAAGGGTGGAAATGGGATTGAGAGGAGGGGTGTGTAGAAACAAGGGGAAGGGGTGTGAAAGTGGGGGTGTGGTCAAGGGGCAAAGTGGAGTGTGAGGAAGGCGCAGAAGAGGGATCCATGGGTAAGGAGGCATACTGGTCTTCAGGTGGGGTTTCTTGAGGGGGTTGCTCCAGAGTGGATATTTCCAGAATCGGCACCTCCAATGCTTGTTCCCCTGATGATTCCCCAACAATTTCAGCAGGGGACCTCTGTGGCAACCTTGGGATTGGCCCCAAACTACTGCACAGGGGTTGGGAGCCTCTGGCCGAAGGTGCATTTTGTTCAGCCCCTGCTTGACATAAGGCCCGTATATCATGACTAAGGTCCTGCAACGCTGCAGTCTGATCCCTGACCGAGGTGACAAGTTCAAGCAGGGCTTCATGTTGGAGCCCCAGTAACCTTTCCATATTACTGGATGCATTAGAAAGCCTCATTTGCTCCCATAATCTCTCCATGTTGAGCAACAGCCTTTCCCCAAGCTTGAGAAGGGAGCTGGGTCCAGGTGGACGGGGTGCCGATCCAGCCGCATCCAATGTTGGCTGCAAGGAGAAACAAACAAAAAATTAAAGAGTGTTTAACACACAGCACAAGGGTACAGTAGGACAGGGGGGCTCGTCTGACACCAAACACTAGATCATGTTCTTGTCCCACCCCTAGGACCAGGTATTGGTGAATGCCTTTCCCTGACACATTACACTGGATCAGCATTTGACTGAAATGAATGGTTTGGCATCTTTACCCAGACTGATACCTTCCTGCTGATTTGTCACATGCACATCACTCCCTCCAGCTCCTGACTAAGCAATGATCCAAAAAAGTAAGTTACACATCACGTTGCCAAATCCTGCCCAGCCAGGAACGGAGTTATACTCTAAATGGGTGACTCATTAGGGAGAACATCTTTAGCATCTCTTACCGGATGTTCAGGAAACTCAGGTGGAGGTGATGGCATTTCACACGTTTGGAGTGCCTGAACTTCCCTGTACCACAAAACAAAAAAAAATGCATGACATTTCCCAAATACACATGTAACATGCATTTGTACATCCCCACCCCATTACAGCAGTTCCCGTACCCCAACATCAGATGCAGATTCCTCTCCCACTCCAACAGCTGGGGCCTCCAGGGGAAAAAGATGATCTGCAAATAGAGTTCAAGATGATAATTAGTAACAGATACTAGTTAGGCTGTGTGTATGATGTGACATTTGTGACCAAGGTTTGAGGGATTGCTCATTGGTATGTTCTTCACCCAAGTTTATCCAGACAAATAGGACACTGGCAGCCACAGCCCAGGAGACTGGTATGGAGTAGAAAGAGGCATGGTAAGGCTCAGGAGCAGGGGCCACAAGAATGAGGGGCCACCTTTCCTGCCAAAAAAGGAGGCATATGTGTTAGGATGGCTCCATTATGCCCATAAGCTACTGCAGCCATTTTGACCATGGGCTTCAAACATTAAAGCAAAAGATATAACATTTGTCTTTAAGGGTTAAGGCCGAGGAATCGAGTGCTGATGGCATTCACTGGGTGGAGCTCTGACTTCTCTTTCTCTCTATTCAGCTTGGAGGAAGCATCATTCTGCCGTTGCTCTTGAAGCATCATATGGATCTCCCTTCCTACACTGACTTGGTCACCCCCGGCCACCTGAAACCCTCAGTCCGAGCTGTCTGGGTTTATGAGACTTAAAACATTGCCTCACATTGGGCCTAGTTGAATTACCACTGTGCAAACACAACATGTCTACATTAAGACAGCCAGGACTGTCCCACTGCCAAGTATGAACTCGGCTTATAGTCCTAGAGTGCTTCCTTCCCAGAAGGAATTGACACCTGTAATTCAGAACCTTGGACCCCTATTGTTACTGGATCATCTTTATTGAAGTCTACCAAAACTCTCTCGTGTGTGGCCAAGGTATCCCCCATGTCTACAGGGACCTCAGTCTACACTTTGTACTTCATGGCTGTTTTTGCTCAGATATAGGGGCACTCTACCCTCAAAGGCTCCACATAGTCCCTTGCAGATTGTCTGTGATTGGCCTAAAACTTCTATTCATGCCGGCCATGTTGACCTTGTCACTGTCTCTGAGAGTTCCAACAGTCTACCTCTGGTTGGGGTCATTACAGTCTCCTGAAGTGGACACAGATTTACCCGGGTTGTTTCAAACCTTATAGATGTACTACCCGTCATCTGGAGAATCAGCCTCTTGTTCCAGGCCTTGTTTTTTTTAAAGGTCACTGTTGGGCAAGGTTGCTCATTTCCTTTAGGGCAGGAGTGTCAAACTGGTGGCCCTCCAGCTGTTGTGAAACTACAAGTCCCATCATGCCTCTGCCTTTGGGAGTCATGCTTGTAACTGTCAATCTTGCAATGCCTCATGGGACTTGAAGTTTTGCAAAAGTTGGAGGGTCATCAGTTTGACACCTGTGCTTTAGGGTTTTAATTCCTCCCCTTATAAGTCAGGATCATTCTCCCTCCCTCATCTTTCAGGGTGTGTAGGGTGCCAAGGGATTACACTCATAATTTAGACTCCCTTTTTCAATTGTAACTCAGTTCTTGTCATCAATCCCTCATGCCTGGGAGCCTGAACTTGGGGCAAAACATCCAAATGGTCTCTCTAGACCAAATACTTCCAGATATTACCTGTCTGCCTTTTTGTCTGAAAGGGGCAGTTTATTCCCTTCACCATGAAAGTCTTGGGGCTCCAATCTGTTTCCTGAGAACAGTTCCCGTCTCATAAAGCATCCCCTCCATGACTTGGTACTCTGACCTGAGCTCCACTGGAAATCCCTCACGTGTTGAAGAGTCTTCCTTATGGGAGTTTTCCCTGTGGCAGGTCTAGTGGCCTAGTCCCTATGTTGTACTGCACTGAGAGTGTTACGTTTCACTATGCTGATATATCTGATTCAGTACCTGAAAGCTGTTGATTTCCCAACTGGCAGGAATACTTAATTGCTGGATGGCCCTGTGCTCTCCACATTGTCAGCAAGAAGATCATGCTGGGGTCCTTCTGCTAGTTCCCCCAGCAGATAGGGAGTCTGCTTGGAGACCTTTGTAGGACCTGGTCACTGGAGGTTAAGTTCTCATTTGATGACCGATGTGCAGTTCCTCCAGACTCCTTCCCTTGCTCCTGTTCCTAATCAGGTAGATTAGGTAGAGCTGGATGGCTGTCTGATATGAAGGATGGGACATTCTAGGTAGTCTGTCTCTCTCTCTCTTTGATATGAAGGATGGGACATTCTGGGTTGTCTGTCTCTCTCTGATATGAAGGATGGGACATTCTAGGTAGTCTGTCTCTCTCTCTCTTTGATATGAAGGACGGGACATTCTGGGTTGTCTGTCTCTCTCTGATATGAAGGACGGGACATTCTGGGTTGTCTGTGTCGGTCTCTGATATGAAGGACGGGACATTCTGGGTAGTCTGTCTCTCTTTGATATGAAGGACGGGATATTTTGGGTAGTCTGTCTCTCGCTGATATGAAGGATGGGACATTCTGGGTAGTCTGCCTCTCTCTGATATGAAGGACGGGACATTTTGGGTAGTCTGTCTCGGTCTCTGATATGAAGGATGGGACATTCTGGGTAATCTGTCTCTCTCTGATATGAAGGATGGGACATTCTGGGTAGTCTGTCTCTCTGATATGGAGGACGGGACATTCTGGGTAGTCTGTCTCTCTCTGATATGAAGGATGGGACATTCTGGGTAGTCTGTCTCTCTCTGATATGAAGGATGGGACATTCTGGGTAATCTGTCTCTCTCTGATATGAAGGACGGGACATTCTGGGTAATCTGTCTCTCTCTGATATGAAGGACTGGACATTCTGGGTAGTCTGCCTCTCTCTGATATGAAGGACGGGACATTCTGGGTAATCTGTCTCTCTCTGATATGAAGGACTGGACATTCTGGGTAGTCTGCCTCTCTCTGATATGAAGGATGGGACATTCTGGGTAGTCTGTCTCTCTCTGATATGAAGGATGGGACATTCTGGGTAGTCTGTCTCTCTGACATGGAGGACGGGACATTCTGGGTAGTCTGTCTCACTCTGATATGGAGAAGGGGACATTCTGGGTAGTCTGTCTATCTCTGATATGAAGGACGGGACATTCTGGGTAGTCTGTCTCGATCTCTGATATGAAGGACGGGACATTCTGGGTAGTCTCTGATATGAAGGATTGGACATTCTGAGTAGTTTGTCTTGGTCTCTGATATGAAGGACAGGACATTCTGGGTAGTCTGTCTCGATCTCTGATATGGAGGATTGGACATTCTGGGTAGTGTGTCTGATTTTAGAGGTCTCTGTTTTATTATGTATACCTTTGTTTTTATCTTGTGTTCTGTGTCTTTAAGACTTTTCTATCTGTAGTAAAATATATTTTTTAAACAGTTGGTTGCATGAGAGTTAGGTTTATTGTTTCTTACTTTTTTTAGTTATTTTGTAACTTCCCTGGTATCTCTGTAAGGTAATACAATGCTGGAATGGTTATTAGGGAACATTTCTTGGGGCTGCAGTTCCTCTGAACTCCACAAGATGGTGATCTCATTTCTACTACCCAGACAGGACTTCTCTATGGAATACAGTCAGGAAGTGATGTCAGGTACAGACAGGAAGTGATGTCAGGAACATACAGGAAGTCATTTGGAATAAAGACACAAAGTTCTATGTGGTCTGAAGGAGATCGGAGAGGTTGCTGGACATGGCAGCAGAGGAGGTAATTATCATTATACAGGATTTATTTAGCGCCAACAGCCGATAGATCACTGCAATCCTCAGAGAAATGGGAGAAAACAGCCGGATGCAGTGAGTCTGGGAAGAAGAGAAGGATAGAGAGGGAGGGTTAGGGAGGACTTGAAAGGTGCTCAGTGGGGATAGAAGCAAACCAACCCCACCACCTTTCTGACCACTGGGTCTGGGTGAGTGGGTCCAGAGGAGGCCTCCATAGGGAAGTGCTGCGGGGGAGGCAGAATCTGCTGCTTGGAGTCAGGTTTCTGTAATTATCTTAAGGAAGGGAGAGTCAAAAAGGTCATGGACAGAGGTGAGCTTATTACAGCAGGGTCAGCAGGAGAGTGAAGTATCAGCAGGAGGTGATGAGAGCAGTAGTAGGGAGATGGTAGCAGTGAGGGGGAGATGTACAAGTTCTGGGGTGGAGCAGAGGGGTAAAGAAGTGAGATTTTGGGAACGCAGGATAGTAATATGAAAAGGAGGAGTAGAGAGGACATATGAAAGGTACACGGAGTGGGACTCAGACTTGTAAGAGATGTTTCCCGGGGTGTTTGCTTGCTGTCTGTCCAGCGTGCAGGAGAGTTTCTTGTTGTATCTTCCTGCTGCTTGAGTTCTGCTTTAGTTCAACTGCTTTCTTGCACTCCATCAACGCAGCACTCACTCAATAGTAGCACCCCATCAGTGACTGTGCCCCCCCATCAGTGATCTCCCCCCATCAGCTGCTCTAAATTTATAGGGAGATGGCCAAATGAGCACTCATCTCCGCCCCAATTAGGAACTGATAAGGATCACATGAATGGGGGGGATGATTCTCAAACACAGACCAGACACAGGTCACAGTCATAAACCGGTAATCAGATGTTATGGTCTATTTACACCCAGTAACCTTTTGTCATGTCCATCCTCTTCCTCCATAGTCATGTCCGTCCTCTTCCTCCATAGTCATGTCCGTCCTCTTCCTCCATAGTCACTGTGACGTCTTTTATCTACAGCAGATGATGATACACATCAATATTTAGAAGGACACAAGGATCTCTACAAGGACGTCATGATGGACAATCAGCCACCCCTCACATCACCGGGTAAGAGGAGACTTTATTGTAAAGGAGAGAGCAGTACGGAGGATCCACCTAGATCCCCCATCATCTGATAAACACATAGAAACAATGGATTCAGTCAGTGTGTGTGTTTCCTACAGATGGATCCAGTCATGGGAACCCACCAGAGAGATGTCCCCGTCCTCTGTATTCCCAGGATTCCACACAGGAAGGTCACACCATCCCTCACCATCATCAGGTAGATGGATCCAGTAATTGGAACCCACCAGAGAGATTTCCCCGTCCTCTGTATTCCTGGAATTCAACACAGGAAGATCTCAACTATGCAGAACATCATCAGGTAGATGTGTATAAAGCATAACTATTAGTGATTGTTCCTCAAGGGTGTTTGTTACATTGAATTTATTTTTGAATTTTTAGAGTGGAATCCTTGGGGATGATAATATTGATGTTAAAGAAGAGTATAAAGAGGAGGATGAGGAGTATGGAGTGATGGAGGAGTTTTCAGAAGGACACAAGGATATGATGGAGCCACCTAATACCAGGAACCCACCAGAGAGATATCCCCGTCCTCTGTATTCCCGGGATTCCACACAGGAAGGTCACACCATCCCTCACTATTACAAGGTGGGTGGGATGGAGCATCTAGAACATGGACTTGTGGAGACAATGTGTGGAGTTTTTTTATGTGACCTTATATTTTACAGATGATATTTTCTCTCATTTCCTTGATTTAGAGTGGAGATCCAATCGATATAGAATTTGAGGTGAAAGCAGAAGAAGAAGAGGCGTATGTGAGGGATGATCAGCAGTCTATGGAGGAGGATGGAATAACGGGGACATTTATAGAGGAGGACACTCCTACAGAGATCAGCACAGGTGGGTCATGAACACTAAATCCATTCCTCCACCCATACTGCTCACTGATTGGTCCAGAGTAGGGCGGGGACTGGGTGATATCAGCCTGTAATCCCCTGGTCACTTTCCTGAGCTGTGTTCCCCGTCCTGTATTCCTGGATTTCTCTCGGATAATCTTCCTTCTCTGTGCTGCAGACACAATTTATGTCTCTAGACTGGATTTATGGAGGTTCTGGGGTTCAGCTGGCAGCAAAATGTTGATTTTTCCTATTAGCATTGCATAATGTAGGCACCCAGGACATGTGACTGTGGTCTCCTGCCTTGTGCCTGACTCCTCCAGGGGACCTTCTCTGTTATCTGCTGGCTGTGCCGGGTGGAGGGATATGTCTGTAGTGTCTCAGACCCAAGTCACTGAGTGCAGTCTCAGGAGATGGAAGGCAGCGGTGTGGGACCTACATAGTTAGTCTGGCTGAAAAAAGACATTCATCTAGTTGCACCATTAAAAATAAAAGTTATAATCCGACACCCACAGCTGATCCACCAGAAGGCAAAAACCCAGCAAAGCGCGATCCAATCTGCTCCTGCAGGGGAAATAATTCCTTCCTGACCCCCCGAGAAGCAATCGGATATTCCCTGGATCAACTTTCCCTATAAATGTTATATCCAGTTATATTCTGTGTATCCAAGAAAGAATCCAGGACTTTCCTACAGCAATCCCCCCCTTATGTATTATACATGGAGATCATATCCCCCCTTATGTATTATACATGGAGATCATATCCCCCCCCCCTTATGTATTATACATGGAGATCATATCCCCCCTTATGTATTATACATGGAGATCATATCCCCCCTTATGTATTATACATGGAGATCATATCCCCCCCTTATGTATTATACATGGAGATCATATCCCCCCTTATGTATTATACATGGAGATCATATCCCCCTTATGTATTATACATGGAGATCATATCCCCCCTTATGTATTACACATGGAGATCATATCCCCCCTTATGTATTATACATGGAGATCATATCCCCCCCTTATGTATTATACATGGAGATCATATCCCCCCTTATGTATTATACATGGAGATCATATCCCCCTTATGTATTATACATGGAGATCATATCCCCCTTATGTATTATACATGGAGATCATATCCCCCTTATGTATTATACATGGAGATCATATCCCCCCTTATGTATTATACATGGAGATCATATCCCCCCTTATGTATTATACATGGAGATCATATCCCCCCTTATGTATTATACATGGAGATCATATCCCCCCCTTATGTATTATACATGGAGATCTTATCCCCCCTTATGTATTATACATGGAGATCATATCCCCCCTTATGTATTATACATGGTGATCATATCCCCCCTTATGTATTATACATGGTGATCATATCCCCCCTTATGTATTATACATGGGGATCATATCCCCCCTTATGTATTATACATGGAGATCATATCCCCCTTATGTATTATACATGGAGATCATATCCCCCCTTATGTATTATACATGGAGATCATATCCCCCCTTATGTATTATACATGGAGATCATATCCCCCCTTATGTATTATACATGGAGATCATATCCCCCTTATGTATTATACATGGAGATCATATCTTCCCTTATGTATTATAAATGGAGATCATATCCCCCCTTATGTATTATACATGGGGATCATATCCCCCCTTATGTATTATACATGGAGATCATATCCCCCTTATGTATTATACATGGAGATCATATCCCCCCTTATGTATTATACATGGAGATCATATCCCCCCTTATGTATTATACATGGAGATCATATCCCCCCTTATGTATTATACATGGAGATCATATCTTCCCTTATGTATTATAAATGGAGATCATATCCCCCCTTATGTATTATACATGGAGATCATATCCCCCTTATGTATTATACATGGAGATCATATCCCCCCTTATGTATTATACATGGAGATCATATCCCCCCTTATGTATTATACATGGATATCATATCCCCCCTTATGTATTATACATGGATATCATATCCCCCCTTATGTATTATACATGGAGATCATATCCCCCCTTATGTATTATACATGGAGATCATATCCCCCCTTATGTATTATACATGGAGATCATATCCCCCTTAATCTCCTCTTCTCAGTAGAGAATACATTCAGTTCCTCTAATCTCTCCTCATAGCTGATCTCCTCCATGCCTCGTATCAGTCTGGTTGCCCTTCCCTGTACTTCCTCCAGTTCCCCAATGTTCTTTTTGTGAATTGGAGCCCAAAACTGAACTGCATATTCCAGATGAGGTCTTACTAATGATTTGTACCGGGGGGGGGAGGGGGGGGGGGGTAATATGATATCTCTCTCTGGAGTCTATACCTCTCCTAATACAAGAGAGGATTTTGCTCGCCTTTGAACCCGCAGCTTTGCATTGCTGCCATTTTAAGCTTGTGAACTACTTGAACCCTCAGATCCTTCTCCACCATTGACCCCCCAGATCCTTCTCCACCATTGACCCCCCCCCCAGATCTGTCTCCACCATTGACTTCTCCAGATCCGTCTCCACCATTAGCCCTCATTGGCCCCATAGCCCCCCAATTACACAGAGCATTGAGGTCGGCTTGTAAGTTGGAGACATCCTGTAAGGACGTTATTCCCCGGCACAGCTTGGTGTCATCTGCAAAGACTGGAATGGGGTTTATAATCTCACACCCCATATTGTTTATATATATATTAATAAGTAAGGGTCCCAACTCTGAACCCTGGGGTACCCCACTAATAACACTGAACCCTGGGGTACCCCACTAATAACACTGACCCTTGGGGTACCCCACTAATAACACTGAACCCTGGGGTACCCCACTAATAACACTGACCCTTGGGGTACACCACTAATAACACTGAACCCTGGGGTACTCCACTAATAACACTGAACCTTGGGGTACTCCACTAATAACACTGATCCCTGGGGTACCCCACTAATAACACTGATCCCTGGGGTACCCCACTAATAACACTGAACCCTTGGGGTACCCCACTAATAACACTGATCCCTGGGGTACCCCTCTAATAACACTGAACCTTGGGGTACTCCACTAATAACACTGATCCCTGGGGTACCCCTCTAATAACACTGAACCTTGGGGTACCCCACTAATAACACTGAACCTTGGGGTACCCCACTAATAACACTGAGCCTTGGGGTACCCCACTAATAACACTGAACCTTGGGGTACCCCACTAATAACGCTGAACCTTGGGGTACCCCACTAATAACACTGAACCTTGGGGTACCCCACTAATAACGCTGAACCTTGGGGTACCCCACTAATAACACTGAACCTTGGGGTACCCCACTAATAACACTGAACCCTGGGGTACACCACTGACACCCCCAGACCATTCAGATTATGAATCATTAACCACTACTCTCTGAATACGATCTTTTATCCAGTTTTCTATTCATTTAACATTCAGATTTTTCCAACCCATAGACTTTACCTTACACATTAGCCGTGTGTGGGGAACTGTGTCCAAGTATACCACGTCCACCGCCACCCCTCTGTCCAAGTATACCACGTCCACCGCCACCCCTCTGTCCAAGTATACCACGTCCACCGCCACCCCTCTGTCCAAGTATATCACATCCACCGCCACCCCTCTGTCCAAGTATACCACGTCCACCGCCACCCCTCTGTCCAAGTATACCACGTCCACCGCCACCCCTCTGTCCAAGTTTACCACGTCCACCCCTCTGTCCAAGTATACCACGTCCACCACCCCCCCTCTGTCCAAGTATACCACGTCCACCGCCATCCCTCTGTCCAAGTATACCACGTCCACCGCCACCCCTCTGTCCAAGTATTCCACGTCCACCTCCACCCCTCTGTCCAAGTATACCACATCCACCGCCACCCCTCTGTCCAAGTATACCACTACCACCCCTCTATCCAATTATACCACGTTCAATGTCACCCCTCTGTCCAAGGATTTGCTCACCTCCAATCTAACCTGTTTCATGATGGTTTAATCCCAGCTCACCTCTACATGTTGTCTACAGTAAACATTTTAGCTTCCACTGATTACAGAATACTACTGTGAGTCCTGACCCTTATACTATATAACTTGTACATTACATACTCCTGACCCCTGCACTATATACTCTATGTTGTACATTACATACTCCTGACCTCTGCACTATATACTCTATGTTGTACATTACATACTCCTGACCCCTGCACTATATACTCTATGTTGTACATTACATACTCCTGACCCCTGTACTATATATTCTATGTTGTACATTACATACTCCTGACCCCTGCACTATATACTCTGTGTTGTACATTACATACTCCTGACCCCTGCACTATATACTCTGTTGTACATTACATACTCCTGACCCCTGCACTATATACTCCATGTTGTACATTCCATAGTCCTGACCCATGCACTATATACTCCATGTTGTACATTACATACTCCTGACCCCTGCACTATATACTCTATGTTGTACATTACATACTCCTGACTTCTGCTCTCCCCCTCCCCCCCACTGCTATATATACACATAATATGGATTCTCTTTTGTTCCCTCCATTTCCTACCAGCTGGACATTTTATATCAGATGATGTGATTGGAGCACAGACTTTTACATGGTGATAATAATGTGATAACATCCTCCAACTTTGGACCCTTAAACAGAAAGTGATAATGAGGGAGGAGTCAATACCCCAATGATTGTGGTCTTCAGGATCAGTCCAGTCTTCATCTTGGTTGTTCTCCCCCCATCCTCACTCTCTGACCTCTGGTGGGGCTCAGCCCCGCTGTTCTTCATGACTAAATCATGGAGTAAATAAGGAAGTGCAGTACTTCTTGTGTTGGGAAGATGGCGATGAGTGATAGAGGGGGTGGGGACCCTCGTCCTATAATCCCCTCATCACTGTCCCTCCTATAAAAGACAGTTCTGGTTGTTTCCTCACTCTCTGACTAAGGTCCATGAATAAAGAAATGACCTGGTAGGAGATCAGAGGAGCCATTTCCTAGTTCCCTTGAGGGTGGAATTGTAAGCTCCTCAGAGACCAAGCTGCCTGATGTGGGCGGAGTCCTGGTTTGGGGGAACCAATCAGCTCCTGTCTAGTAATCCTCTTTATCTTTGTATTTTAGTCCATGGCCGGGAGATGAGGAAAACCTCCGAGGATTGTCTCACTTTGTCTCCAGACTGGAAAGTAGAAGATGAGGACATCACACAGTATAGTCCAGGAGAAAACCCGGCTCCCTCCAATGTCCATCCGGCACCACCCAGTGTAGATGGGCCATCGGATTCCTCGTATCCTGAGGAACCTCAGACTGTGCGGGACCTAGCCGGCCTTCCAACAGGGAAGAGCTTCTCCTGTACTGAGTGTGGGAAGGGTTTCCATTCTAAATACAAACTTAATGTGCATGAAAGATCTCACACAGGGGAGAAGCCGTACTCTTGTACTGAGTGCGGGAAATGTTTTGTAGAAAAATCAAAACTTGTCAGACATCAAAGATCTCACACTGGGGAGAAGCCATATTTTTGTCTGGAGTGCGGAAAAAGTTTTTCACAGACGTTCAGTCTGCAGAAACATCAGAGATCTCACACGGGGGAGAAGCCATATTCCTGTGCTGGGTGTGGGAAATGTTTTTCAGAGAAGTCCAGTCTGCACAAACATCAGAGATCTCACACAGGGGAAAAGCCATATTCCTGTCCTGAGTGCCGGAAATGTTTTTCAGAGAAATACCATCTTTCCAGTCATCAGAGATCTCACACAGGGGAGAAGCCGTATTCCTGTCCTGTGTGCGGAAAATGTTTTTCAGAAAAGTCTATCCTTCACACACATCAGAGATCTCACACAGGGGAGAAGCCTTTTGCCTGTCCTGAGTGCGGGAAATGTTTTTCAGATAAGTCCACTCTTTACACACATCGAAGATCTCACACAGGGGAAAAGCCGTATTCCTGTTCTGAGTGTGGGAAATGTTTTTTAGTGAAGTCCCATCTTTCCACACATCTGAGATCTCACACGGGAGAGAAGCCGTATTCCTGTCCTGAGTGTGGGAAATGTTTTTCAGACAAGTCTAGTCTTTCCAGACATCAGAGATCTCACACGAGGAATAAGACACTTTCCTGTCCTGAGTGAGGGAAATGTTCCTCTCTGAAGTACTGCCTTCCTGTACATCAGGGGTCCCACACAACCCTGGAGGTGTATTAGTGCCTTGAGTGTGGGAAATGTCTTCTAGATGAATGTTGCTGGACATCCCAGCTCTCATGTAGGGAAGAAGCACACCCTGATATACACCTCAGATATACTCCATGGCTGATCTTCATCATGGAAGAAACCGTTCATAAGTAGATCAGAGGTCTCCAAAGACTTGGATGAAGTGTGTGACCGGGTCCACCATTGATGGCAGGAGAAGAATAAAAATGGAGTCAATGTTCTAGCAGAAGCTCTCACAAACACTTGGAGGTCTGATGGTGGTGTGGAAGTGTGAGGTCCTGCCACTGTGACAATGACACAGGGTCCTCCTGGCTGCTCTTTGAGAAGCTCCAATATGTATTTTGTGAGCAGAGAAAACTGTGTTCTAGGTTTTCAATGGATTTGGTAGTTCCAGGTCGGGACCTGGAGCTTGAAGGTTCCAGAGATTCTTGGTGGGGAGACCTTCAGTCCCATGTCCAGGCTTTGCTAGATGCCTGCAGCCTGTGTGAATACATAGGTGGGAAGGATCGTTATAGGCCAGGTCTTCTGCCATTTGGAGACAGGACCCTGTCAGGAGAGCTGGTGA
The DNA here is from genome assembly GCF_062004578.1 of Staurois parvus. Classification (NCBI taxonomy): domain Eukaryota; kingdom Metazoa; phylum Chordata; class Amphibia; order Anura; family Ranidae; genus Staurois; species Staurois parvus. The sequence goes on from NW_028319004.1 coordinate 206,360, forward strand.
GGTGGGATTCCTTGCCCAAGGACTGGGAAAGTCAGGACAGCTCCAAGAGTCTGGGGGACCTGAAGTGGCTTGTGAGTCCAGGGGGGTGGAGGGAGTCCAGAAGTCAATGGAGGAGTGATCAAGCTTGAGGGGGGCTGGGGAACCCTATGTAGAGGCCAGGAGTGGACCTGTGTAGTGAGGTGCTGTAACCAAGGCTGAGTAATCCTGAAGAAGTCCTAGTCCGGGGACCAGTGTAAAGATCAGGGGTGCTGCTGAAGTGTAGCCAGGTGAGCTAGCATTTTCAGTTATCTGATGTATTGACAAAGCTGGACAATCCCCTGCGTGGGAAACCTTATGGTGTAAAGACTTTCATTTTCCTTCTTAATAAAAGTGGGCTGCCGTGCCGATAAACCGCAAGTCTTGACTGACGTGGACTCACAAACATCTACCACAGGAGCTAACAAACCCCCATATCACAGAGGGATTTCAGGAAAATACTGCATTGAGGCCACTAGATGGAGCTGACGGATATAGGAAATCATTGTGTAAAATAAATGATGGGCAGAATGTATCTCGGCGGGGAAAATGCTCTTCACGTTTGTCCAACTAACTTTCACTTGCAGTAAGTTTTTATTATTAAAGTTTTGTAGGATACATTGTGCAACTCGTACAAATGTTCAGAAGTAACCAACCCATGAAAACAATTCCAGCGTGCATCCGTAAATCATACAAGAGTCCCGCTTCTCCAGATCACATACAGTACATGTACACGTGTGAGCCCACCGCCCTGACTGTGCTGTCACTCAGTACAGCACAAGCCGATTATCAGGTCCAGGCCAATGATTTCTGGCCTGGACCTGCTGATCGCCTGGACCTGCTGATCACCTGGACCTGCTGATCACCTGTACTAATTCAGAGATCATCCTGTGTCCATATTTATAAACACAAAAAAAGGTGATCAACAATCAATAAACCAACTTAACAGTGAATTCAACTAAAACAATGCTGCCCACAACCAAACATACTCATATAAATGTGCAAAAATGTCAATAAATAAAAATACAGCGTGCGCTTTCCTTAACCACTTTAAGTTCACCCTATTGCAGAAATACTGCCACAGGGTGGACTCCATGTGCAAAATCATGTGTATATATATATATATATATATATATATATATCGTTCATGCTCCCGCGGTGACCACAGTCTGCTGAACATAATACTACACAAACATTAGATGTTGCCATGGTTTAATTGCACATAACATGTAAACATTCACAGTGCAGGGAGGAAAAAGTATGTGAACCTTTGGACTTAAGAACTGGTTGACCCTCCTTTGGCAGCAATAACCTCAACCAAACGTTTCCTGTACTTGCAGATTAGACCTGCACAACGATCTGGAGTAATTTTGGACCACTCCTCTTCACAAAACTGTTTCAGTGTAGCAATATTCCTGAGATGTCTGGTGTGAATTGCTCTCTTAAGGTCATGCCACAGCATTTCAATCGGGTTGAGGTCAGGACTCTGACTGGGCCACTCCAGAAGGCGTATTCTGTGCTGTTGCAGCCATTGTTTTGTTGAATTACTTGTATGCTTTGGGTCATTGTCCTGTTGCATCACCCATCCTCTGCGGAGCTTCAGTTGGCGGACAGATGGTCGTACGTTTTCCTGCAAAATGTCTTGATAAACTCTGGAATTCATTTTCCCATCAATGACAACAATCCGTCCAGGCCCTGAGGCAGCAAAGCAGCCCCAAACCATGATGCTCCCTCCGCCATGTTTTACAGTGGGGATGAGGTTTTGATGTTGGTGTGCTGTGCCTTTTTTTCTCCACACATAGTGTTGCCTGTTCTTCCCAAACAACTCAATCTTGGTTTCATCTGTCCACAGTATATTTTGCCAGTAGTGCTGTGGAACATCCAGGTGCTCTTTTGCAAACTTCAAACATGCTGCAATCTTCTTTTTGGACAGCAATGGCTTCCTCCGTGGTGTCCTCCCATGTACTCCATTCTTGTTTCATGTTTTCCTTATTGTAGATGTGTCAACAAAAATGTTAGCATGTGCCAGAGATTTCTGTAGGTCTTTAGCTGACACTCTGGGATTCTTCTTTACCTCATGCAGCATTCTGCGCTGTGCTCTTGCAGTCATTTTTACAGGACGACCACGCCTAGGGAGAGTAGCAACAGTGCTAAACTTTCTCCATTTGTAGACAGTCTGTCTTACCGTGGACACATGAACATCAAGGCTTTTGGAGAAACTTGTAACACTTTCCAGCTTCATGCAAGTCAACAATTCTTGATCGTAGGTCTTCTGAGAGCTCTTTTCTGCGAGGCATGGTTCACATCAGACAGTGCTTCTTGAAACCAGTAAACCCAAAACAGGGGTGTGTTTTTTAAGGGCAGGACAGCTGTCAGCAACACATCCAATATCATCACACTGATTGGAGTCAAGGTTGGCTCACTCCTGGCTCCAATTAGCTCTGGGAGAAGTCATTAAGCTAGGGCCTCACATACTTTTTCCTCCCTGCACTGTGAATGTTTACATGTTATGTGCAATTAAACCATGGCAACCTCTAATGTTTGTGTAGTATTATGTTCAGCAGACTGTGTTCTTCTATTGTTGTGACTTAGATGACTGTCAGAGCACATTTTATGCCCAATTCATGCAAAACTCCACGTAATCCCAAGGGGTTCACATACTTTTTCTTGCAACTGTAGATATGAGAATATAATTCGATTTATGCCCCTCGTAAATCAACTTAACCAAAAATGTGCAGATGTCTATACTCCCCAGCAAAAAAATCAACGTTGATGAGTCCCTCATTCATTTTTCTGGCCACCTTGCATTCAAACAATTCTCCCCAGCAAGTTGGCCAGATATGGGTTTAGACCTATCTATCAGACCTGTGATGGGGGGGTTGGTGCTGTCATGGTATTTCAGGGCCTCCGAAATTGTGATAAGTAGTGAGAAAGTGAAATGAGGAAGTCATGCACTTTCAGGCTTTCAAAGTGGCCATTGGATTTCAGACTCCTGTATGTGGCTAGGCTCCCAAAAAGTCTCTCACATGTGGTATCCCCATACTCAGGAGAAGTAGCAGAATGTATTTTGGGGTGTAATTCCACATATACCCATGGCTTGTGTGAGCAATATGTCACTTAAGTGACAATTTTGTGTAAGAGAAAAAAAAAAGGAAAAAAAAAAATCTTCCATGGACTCAACATGCCTCTCAGCAGATAGCTTAGGGTGTCTTCTTTCCGAAAAGGGCTCATTGGGGGTGTTTGTACTATCCTGGTATTTTAGCACCTCAAGAAATGTGATGAGCAGTCAGAAAGTTTAAGCTGTGTAAATTCCATTATCTATCCCATAGTTTGTAGTTCTATAACTTTCACACAAACCAATTAATATGCAGTTATTTGGATTTTTTTTTACCAAATACTTATAGCAAAATACATTTTGACCTAAATTTATGATGAAATTTGACTTAATTGGATATTTTTTATAACAGAAATGAGAAAATATTGTTTTTTTTTTCCAAAAGATAGAGAATTAGAGTTCCAGAATCCCATCGTTGGGAGTTTGGTTGTATGAGTTTGTTTTTGGAGTAGGTGGTAGAAGGTAGAGAGATGGGAGCTGGAAGGTGTAGAGCTGTTGAAGAGTGTTATGAGGCCCATGGGCTGAGTGTTCTCACACCAGTGCAGGTGAGGTAGCATATGTCTAATTCTGAGGAATTTGTAGAAGTCTTTCTGGTCCTGAAAATAAGTGAGGCTGGGATCCTGAAACGTTCTTATGTAAGTGTTGTTCAGCAGATCTTTGACAGAGTAAATGCCCTTTGTGTACAAGTTTACAGGTGGATATCTTCAGATAGGAGTTCCAAGGTGAGAAGAGAAGGCATTGCAGAACTTTTTGCACTATGTCCAAAGAGGATTACGCCAAAGAGTTCCACATTCATATGATTGGTGTTTTGGTGTCCAGGAATTCTGGTCAGTTTCTATCATTGCACCATGGAGAGTATTCTTCCCATCCACACTGCAGTGTAGTATGATGACTGTAGGATGGAGGATAGGAAGTGTCGGTCTCGGGAGGAGAAATAAAGCACAGCGGATCATAGGTACAGATCTATCGAATTTGGACACAGCTATGCCAGCAGACTAAAAAAGAGAGCAAATGGCATAGTGATCCATCCCGGTTACAGTGTGTTTGTATCTATGATAAATGACAGGCTAAACCCACCTGGAGACTTTCTCCACACCTGGAGTGTGCTGAGTTCTTGGAGAACGTCTACACAGTGTTTCCAGATTGGCTTTATCACCCCAACGAGCTCGCTCCAGTTCATGGATGTCATCATTATGTTTGGAGGATCTCACCAGTCAGGAGCCTTTCCTGTCATCCTACATGTTCCCTTCTGAGGATTGTTCTATCCTTCCAAACAAATGTATGAAATCATGGATGAGTCCTCCTTCTATGTGATCTAGAAGATCTTCAATCACAATGTCTTTATGGATGAAGTGGATGGCCCAGTTTATATATTATTTATTGCTTTACAGCTTTATTCCCTCCAGGATTCATTCTTTATTTATAGAACCATTCACGGAAGTGTTCTTACTTTGAGAGATCTCCACCACCATTCCTCTGTGACCATTACATCCTTGTCATTTATGTTTAACATCTTCATTATGAGCGGATTGATATATATTTTTATACTTTAAAGCAGGGCTTAAAATTTCGAGTCTAGACCTACTAGCCAGGAAAAAACCTTACTCTCCACCAGTTGCCCCACCCAACCTTGTCCAGGTCTGCCTCCAACCCCACCTCTGGCCTGTCCCCAAACCCCGCCCCTAGCCCTGCCCCCAACCACACCCCCTTAAAGCTTATAAAATTACATTTTTCTTTAGAATAAAGAGTCCAAAATATAAAAAACTGCAATTATAACATAGCTTTATTATGTCAATTTAAACATCACAGCAATAGCTTAATAGCAATCGGGTGCAATCAAAATATCAAGTTTTACAGCTTTAAACCTGCAGTGAACATTTTGTATTTTTTTGTTTATCTCTGGCATCTTTAGTAACTAAAGTCTCTTTTAAAAAAATGTAAATTTAGTTAATGTAATTTACCTTAAGCTGGCGGGTGTAGGGATGTGCAGTGTTGGTGGGTCTCTCCTTCATGTGTCCCCCACGTCGGTGTAGAGCAGGCATCTCCTCGTGTCCCCCAACGCAGTGTAGAGCGGGCCTCTCCTCGTGTCCCCCAAGGCGGTGTAGAGCAGGCCTCACGTGCCCCAAGGAGGTGTAGAGCGGGCCTCATGTCCCCCAAGTCGGTGTAGAGCAGGCCTCGTGTCCCCCAAGGCAGTGTAGAGCGGGCCTCGTGTTCCCCAAGGCGGTGTAGAGCAGGCCTCACGTCCCCCAAGGTGGTGTAGAGCAGGCCTCATGTCCCCCAAGGTGGTGTAGAGCAGGCCTCATGTCCCCCAAGTCGGTGTAGAGCAGGCCTTGTGTCCCCCAAGGCAGTGTAGAGTGGGCCTCGTGTTCCCCAAGGTGTTGTAGAGCAGGCCTCGTGTCCCCCAAGGTGGTGGAGAGCGGGCCTCGTGTCTCTTAAGGCGGTGGAGAGTGGGCCTCATGGCCCCCAAGGCAGTGGAGGGCGGGCCTCATGTCCCCCAAGGTGGTGGAGAGCGGGCCTCGTGTCTCCAAACGTGGTGGAGAGTGGGCCTCGTGTCCCCAAATGTGGTGGAGAGTGGGCCTCGTGTCCCCCAAGGCAGTGCAGAGCGGGCTTCTCCTTGTGTCCCCCATGGCGGGGGAGAGCGGACCTCTCCTCAAGTCCCCTGTGGTGGTGGAGAGCAGGTGTCTCCTCTCAGTGGAGGAGAGCAGACCTCTCCTGCACCTGTCCCCTCAGCGGCGCTGCCAGTGTAATGGCAGTGTTGAAGAAGAAGTCGGAAACCGGAACTCGGCTTCACAATGAGGCTTGGAGCTCCATCTGTGCTCGCCACACAAGGATTTCCCTTCGTATTTGACGAGCGGGCGAGCGGCTTTTTCAAGCCCTGCTTTAAAGAATAATTTTACATTTTCTTTACCAAAAAGATTGATTTCAGAGGGAATCTGTTTTAATGTATTTTCTATATGTAATAAAATATATTTGTTAAAGCGTTGGTTCCATAAGAACTAGAATTATATTTTCTTCCTTATCTTTTGTTATATTTGAGTTTCCCTGGTAGCCGTGTAAGGCAGATATTTTACAGGAGTGATTATTCAGGCTCCATTCACACCAATGCGTTTTTTAGTACTTTTTGTTTTCAGAAACACACTCCAGTCCATTAAATATGGTTTCCTATGGGACACATTCACATCTAAGCTTTTTTGAGCTGCTGTGTTTTTGGAAAGGGTCAGGGACTTTTTAAAAAGCAAAATGAAGCATTTTTGCTACAACAGAGTTCAATGGAGAATTTGCTGAAATGCATGGTTGTGCATTTGTGCATTTTTATTCTGCCCAGCAAATAAAAAAATTCGACTTTGGAAAAAAAAAACTGAACAAAACACAAAATGCACCACAAAGGTATCACAAACGTATCAACATGCAAGTGTACAATCCAAACGCACACGTTCCTGCATTAAAAATGGTTCGGTTGGAACCAAACTGAATCAGCGAGGGAGAATGTCACCAGCACACCGAGGATCACCAATATGGGGCCAAAAGTTTTAACAAATGATCACATAGTTACAGCAAGGCAATGTTTTGGAGACTCGCATGACTCCTCCGTCACATGCCTGATGAAGGGGTCCTGCGAGGCTCCAAAACATTGCATTGCAGTAACTATGTGATCTTTCATTAAAACTTTTGGCCCCATATTGGTGATCCTCGGTGTGCTGGTGACATTCTCCCTTACAAACATATCAAAAACTCATAAAAAAACGCAAAATGAACTGCGAAAAGCACTGCAAAAAGCAAACTGCAAAGGTGTGAACAGAGCCTTACAGATGTTTCTCGGGGCTGCAGTTCCTCTGAGCTCCTCAAGGTGGGGATCTCACTTCTACCCAGACAGGAAGTCTCTATGGAAGACAGACAGGAAGTGATTTCAGGTACAGACAGGAAATGATGTCAGGCAGGAAGTTCCAAGTGGTTTTGAAGTAGAAAGGAGCCGTTACCAGAAGTGGCAGCAGAGGAGGTAATAAGATGCTATTTCCAATTTACACCCAGTAACCCCCCGTCATGTCCGTCCTCTTCCTCAATAGTCACGTCCATCCTCTTCCTCCATAGTCACGTCCGTTCTCTTCCTCCATAGTCACGTCTGTCCTCTTCCTCCATAGTCACGTCCATCCTCTTCCTGCATAGTCACGTCCGTCCTCTTCCTCCATAGTCACGTCCGTTCTCTTCCTCCATAGTCACGTCCGTTCTCTTCCTGCATAGTCACATCCGTCCTCTTCCTCCATAGTCACGTCCGTCCTCTTCCTCCATAGTCACGTCCGTCCTCTTCCTCCATAGTCATGTCTGTCCTCTTCCTCCATAGTCACTGTGACGTCTTTTATCTCCAGCAGATGATGATACACACATATATAGTGTGGGAACCCAGATTAACCCCTTCAGGGGCAGAACATTCCCCCACTTCCGGGGCCGGAACATTCTCCTCATTGTGGAGATAAATTCTAGTAATATGGTCCTCTAAACAAACAGCACTGACAATAAATAGACAAGACAAGGACCATCCTGACCATACATGGCCTACAAAGGGCAATGATGACACTACACAGGCAGCCAATGGGCAATCATTACACTATGCAGCCAACACAATGATGGAGTGCCGGGGTCAGGAGTATGGAGCATAGAGCCCCTTACATTGCTGCTCAGGAGGAAGGAAACATTCCCCAGCCGGCCATGAAGAATATGTTCCATCATTGGTGTCAGAGGGAGGAAAACACTGAGGGGTCTGAGGGAAGTAGAGGAGCTGAGGGGTCTCTGAGGAGGTAGTGGGACTAAAGAACTCTGGATCCTCTGAGGGTTTCCTGCATCTGAAGGACTCTGGGACCTCTGAGGAGGAGGAGTAGCTGAAGAACTTTTGGAGTCTGTTAGGAAGTAATAGGGCTGAACAACTCTGAGAGGTTAGTGGGGTTGAAGGACTGTGGGGGCCTCTGAGGGGGTATTCAGGCTGCAAGGCTCTGAGGTAAGAGGGGGCTTTAGGGCTCATAGGAACTCTTGGTCTCTGATGGTCCTCCCACCCCACCTTCACTTACTTTTCTGACCTCCTTAAAGATCTCCTGCCAGCACGTGTAGGGAGTCTTCACCTCTCCATCTCACTGGTCAAGAATTATATTGCAAGACACAAAATAGAACAAAGAAGGACACTTGGTCCTTGGGGAGGTCTGTATGCATAGCATTAATGCTTAATGGGCGGACAGTCCAATACCTTCCCATACCACAGAATCTGGCAGTGCCCGGTACTGGAATTCAGAACCTCAAAAATCCACTGCCACTGTACAATGTCCTGGAAATTTCAGAATACTTGGCAACTAAGAGATCAAACCCTTCCCCCTGCTGTCCTCCTCCTACCCACACATAGAAGGGATGAGAACAGGCTCCTCCCCCACAGCTCTCTACTCCACCAGTAGCATCCTCCTGCTACCCAATCCCTTCTCTTACTGAAGAGAGTGACAGTGACATCACTCCTGTCAGCAGGGTGCCAGAGATTGGAGCCTTGCAGCCGTAGTTCTGCCAATTATCCTGATTATCAAGCAACTCCGGCCAAAAATCAGCAAGTTCCCCTTCCTGGACATCTTGATGATCCGACATTGACCTCACAGCACTGCCTCAGAGCAAACTAGTCATAGGAAGGATCGTATTTATCATTCCTTGTCTGCAGATCTAATACTCATCAAAACCAGTTCAGAGACCAAACAAGCCCAACAGAGAAAAGGGGATTTCTGATGCAGCAGGTCAAGAGGGTCCCGGGACCTTGAAGATTTAGTAAACCCTAAACAGTCCTGACTAAATGTGTTCCCATGGGGGGAGTAGTCCTTACATGTCCAGCAACCCTCCTATTCCCCCCTCACATCCACATCCTATTATTGTGTGACCAATACCATCCAAATCATTCTTACTTTCATTTCCCAAAGTTATCCGTCTACAAGGAGACCTGTATAGATCACATGATGGCACCAATGAGGATGGAGGAGGACCGGAGTCACATGACTGAGAAGATACTAAACCTCACCCTGGAGATCATCTACCTGCTGACCGGAGAGGTGAGGAGGATTCTGGGAGGTCACATGACATCACTCTTTATTAATAAAATACAGACCTGACCGGGGAGGTGAGGAGGACTCTGGGAGGTCACATGACATCACTTATCTCTATTAATAAAACACAGACCTGACCGGAGAGGTGAGGAGGATTCTGGGAGGTCACGTGACATCACTCTCATCTCTATTAATAAAACACAGACCTGACCGGAGAGGTGAGGAGGATTCTGGGAGTCTAACATGATATTCCTATTGGTTCCTCAATACAGAGATTTCCTCTTCTGAAGTCAGGTGATCATATGACCATCACAGTGCCTCCATGTGACTCCTTAAACCCTGAGAGACACAACATGCAGAAGATTCTAGAAGTCACCAAAAAGATGATGGAGCTGCTGACAGGAGAGGTGAGCGGTGCCGGGAATTCTGGGACATTCTCCAGTAACAGACAAGGGATGTGTCTGGATGGTGACTGTATCATTGTGTGTGTCAGGTTCCTATAAGGTGTCAGGGTGTCACTGTCTATTTCTCCATGGAGGAGTGGGAGTATTTAGAAGGACACAAGGATCTCTACAAGGACGTCATGATGGACAATCAGCCGCCCCTCACATCACCGGGTAAGAGGAGACTTTATTGTAAAGGAGAGAGCAGTACGGAGGATCCACCTAGATCCCCCATCATCTGATAAACACATAGAAACAATGGATTCAGTCAGTGTGTGTGTTTCCTACAGATGGATCCAGTCATGGGAACCCACCAGAGAGATGTCCCCGTCCTCTGTATTCCCGGGATTCCACACAGGAAGGTCACATCATCCCTCACCATCATCAGGTAGATGATGACAATTATTGGTAGTTGTGATTTATACACAGCATGTTTGTTACAATGAATGTTTTATTATATCTTTCAGAGTGGAATCCTCGGGGATGATAATATTGATGTTAAAGAAGAGTATAAAGAGGAGGATGAGGAGTATGGAGTGATGGAGGAGTTTTCAGAAGGACACAAGGATATGATGGAGCCACCTAATACCAGGAACCCACCAGAGAGATGTCCCCGTCCTCTGTATTCCCGGGATTCCACACAGGAAGGTCACACCATCCCTCACCATTACAAGGTTGGTGGGACAGAGCATCCAGAGCATGGACTCCTAGAGACATGTGTGGATTTTTTATGTGATGCAACAATATTAATGCTTCCGTCATACAGATGATATTTTCTTTTCTTCCGTTGGTTTAGGTTGAAGATCTGATAGATATAGAATTTGAGGGTAAAGCAGAAGAAGAAGAGGCGTATGTGAGGGATGATCAGCAGTCTATGGAGGAGGATGGAATAACGGGGACATTTATAGAGGAGGACACTCCTACAGAGATCAGCACAGGTGGGTCATGAACACTAAATCCATTCCTCCACCCATACTGCTCACTGATTGGTCCAGAGTAGGGCGGGGACTGGGTGATATCAGCCTGTAATCCCCTGGTCACTTTCCTGAGCTGTGTTCCCCGTCCTGTATTCCTGGATTTCTCTCGGATAATCTTCCTTCTCTGTGCTGCAGACACAATTTATGTCTCTAGACTGGATTTATGGAGGTTCTGGGGTTCAGCTGGCAGCAAAATGTAGATTTTTTTAATCTAAGCAATGCATAATGTAGGCACCCAGGACATGTGACTGGGGTCTTCTGCCTTGTGCCTGACTCTTCCAGGGGACCTTCTCTGTTATCTGCTGGCTGTGCCGGGTGGAGGGATATGTCTGTAGTGTCTCAGACCCAAGTCACTGAGTGCAGTCTCAGGAGATGGGAGGCAGCGGTGTGGGACCACTAATCTCCAGTAAACATTTAGATTAAAATTGATTACTGAATGCCAATATTATGAGGCCTGACCTTTACACTATATAATTGATATTATACATTACATACTCCTGACCCCTGCACTATATTTTCTATGCTGTACATTACATACTCCTGACCCCTGCACTATATACTCCATGTTGTACATTACATACTCCTGACCCCTGCACTATATACTCTATATTGTACATTACATACTCCTGACCCCTGCACTATATACTCTATGTTGTACATTACATACCCCTGACCCCTGCACTATATACTCTATGTTGTACATTACATACTCCTGACCCCTGCACTATATACTCTATGTTATACATTACATACTCCTGACCCCTGCACTATATACTATATGTTGTACATTACATAGTCCTGACCCCTGCACTATATACTCTGTTGTACATTACATACTCCTGACCCCTGCACTATATACTCTGTGTTGTACATTACATACTCCTGACCCCTGCACTATATACTCTGTTGTGCATTACATACTCCTGACCCCTGCACTATATACTCTATGTTGTACATTACATACTCCTGACCCCTGCACTATATACTCTATGTTGTACATTACATACTCCTGACCCCTGCACTATATACACTATGTTGTACATTCCATAGTCCTGACTTCTTCTCTCCCCCCTCCCCCCACTGCTATATATACACATAATATGGATTCTCTTATTACACCCATTTCCTCCCAGTTGGACATTTTATATCGGATGATGTGATTGGAGCACAGACTTTTACATGGTGGTAATAATGTGATAAAATCCTCCAACTTTGGACCCTTAAACAGAAAGTGATAATGAGGGAGGAGTCAATACTCCAATGATGGTGGTCTTCAGGATCAGTCCAGTCTTCATCTTGGTTGTTCTCCCCCCATCCTCACTCTCTGACCTCTGGTGGGGCTCAGCCCCGCTGTTCTTCATGTCTAAATCATGGACTAAATAAGGAAGTGCAGTACTTCTTGTGTTGGGAAGATGGTGATGAGTGATAGAGGGGGTGGGGACCCTCGTCCTATAATCCCCTCATCACTGTCCCTCCTATAAAAGACAGTTCTGGTTGTTTCCTCACTCTCTGACTAAGGTCCATGAATAAAGAAATGACCTGGTAGGAGATCAGAGGAGCCATTTCCTAGTTCCCTTGAGGGTGGAATTGTAAGCTCCTCAGAGACCAAGCTGCCTGATGTGGGCGGAGTCCTGATTGGGGGAACCAATCAGCTCCTGTCTAGTAATCCTCTTTGTCTTTGTATTTTAGTCCATGGCCGGGAGATGAGGAAAACCTCCGAGGATTGTCTCACTTTGTCTCCAGACTGGAAAGTAGAAGATGAGGACATCACACAGTATAGTCCAGGAGAAAACCCGGCTCCCTCCAATGTCCATCCAGCACCACCCAGTGTAGATGGACCATCGGATTCCTCGTATCCTGAGGAACCTCAGACTGTGCGGGACCGGGCCGGCCTTCCAACAGGGAAGAGCTTCTCCTGTACTGAGTGCGGGAAAGGTTTGCGTTCTAAACATGGTCTTAATGTGCATAAAAGATCTCACATGGGGGAGAAGCCGTATTCCTGTCCTGAGTGTGGAAACTGTTTTTCACATATGTCCAATCTTTACAGACATCAAAGATCTCACACAGGGGAGAAGCCGTATTCCTGTCCTGAGTGCGAGAAATGTTTTTCAGAAAAGTTCAATCTTCACATACATCAGAGATCTCACAGGAGGGAAAAGCAATATTCCTGTCCTGAGTGTGGAAAATGTTTTTCAGTGAAGTCCAGTCTTTACAGACATCAGAGATCTCACACAGGAGAGAAGCCGTATTCCTGTCCTGAGTGCGGGAAATGTTTTTTAAGGAAGTCCAATCTTTACAGACACCAGAGATCTCACACAGGGGAGAAGCCGTATTCCTGTCCTGAGTGTGGGAAATGTTTTTCAGACAAGTCCTGTCTATACAAACATCAGAGATCTCACATGGAGGAGAAGCCGTATTCCTGTTCTGAGTGTGGGAAATGTTTTTCAGACAAGTCCTATCTTCACACACATCAGAGATCTCACACGGGGGAGAAGCCATATTCCTGTTCTGAGTGTGGGAAATGTTTTTCAGACAAGTCCTATCTTCACACACATCAGAGATCTCACACGGGGGAGAAGCCGTATTCCTGTCCTGAGTGTGGGAAATGTTTTTCACAGAAGTCCAGTCTTTCCAAACATCAGAGATCTCACACGGAGGAGAAGCCGTATTCCTGTCCTGAGTGTGAGAAATTTTTTGCAGACAAGTCTTATCTTCACACACATCAGAGATCTCACACGGGGGAGAAGCCGTATTCCTGTCCTGAGTGTGGGAAATGTTTTTCAGCAAAGTCCTATCTTCACGCACATAAGAGATCTCATACAGGGGAGAAGCCGTATTCCTGTCCTGAGTGTGGGAAATGTTTTTCATGGAAGTCCCATCTTTCCAGACATCAGAGATGTCACACGGGGGAGAAGCCACTTTCCTGTCCTAAGTGAGGGAAATGTTCCTCACTGAAGTCCTGTCTTCCTGTACATCAGGGGTCCCACACAACCCTGGAGGTGTATTAGTGCCTTGAGTGCGGGAAATGTCCTCTAGATGAATGTTGCTGGACATCCCAGCTCTCATGTGGGGAAGAAGCACACCCTGATATACACCTCAGATATACTCCATGGCTGATCTTCATCATGGAAGAAACAGTTGATAAGGAGATGAGAGGCCCCCAAAGACATGGATGAAGTGCAGTAAATGTTGGGGTGCAGAGTGGTCAGTAGATCCTGGAAATGAAGGACACAACTTCAGCCCTTCTTGGGTGTCGGAGTTGCGTTTCCTGATAATGATATAGCGGGTTACAGAGCTAGAAGCCGGGAGAGCCCAGATCTCGTTATCGGGGAACTTTACACAGACAACAAGAACTTCTGAAGTTGATGTCCTTCATTTCAAGGCTCTAGAGAACAGTGGTGACCCCGAAGCGTCTCTCTGTCTTCAGTCCATCCTTCTCCCATCCCCCAACAGGAGGGAAGGAGAACTCCGCCCCAAACTAGGGGGGAACTTTCCTCTCATTATTTCCCTTTGCTTCTGTGTGGGTTTGGGTGGTTGGAGGAGTGCGGCACGAGAGGGAACACAGCTTGTTGTTCTATGTCTACATATGGGGTCTGGGTAGAGGGGATCCACCGGAAAATATTTCTACTCTTTGATTTTGTGCAGATCATTTCTGTTTTCACTTTGAAGGGCGATGTTATGTGTGGTTTGTACAAGGGATTGGCCCAATAGATACCACCCCACTTAGAGAATAGATGAACTAATATGACCAGCATTCATTCAGCCCAGTCACATGGTGTTACTATGATCATTGAATTATGTAAAGATTACTTGTGAGCCACTGGAGTGTGTGTTCTGGATCTTTATGCAAAACAAATTTGTAGTGTATAAAATAAATTATAAAAAATATTAATATGGGCGCTGGCTTCCTTTCTCACCCTCATAAATGTGAGTCAAATATTGACAAAAATGAATATAATATAAGGTACCGCGCTGTATTTAGGACTAGTGGTTTCTTACTCACTTGTGGTGACTATGTCCTCTCTACAGTATAGTCAGGAACAGTTTATAATATGATGAAATGAGATAATAATACTAAAGAAACTAATATATTAATTATTGTGATAGTATCTGTGGAAAACAGAAGTAATAAATGAAATAAATGTATTCACCTAATTAATTTTGAAAAATTCAAATTGTGTGTGCTACTTGAAAATATACACTCATTAATTATAAATGATAAATTAGACAAAAATATATTATAATAATGATGAAAATATATTGTGAATATAAGTTTCAATGAAAAAAAAATGTTTCAAATGAAAAGAAAGTCTTAACCAAGTTTGTGCAGAGTTCAATGAAATAGTTAGTGCGATGTGCTCTCTTCCCAAGCAGCCTGCTGATTTATGGGTGTAGTCTGTGTAGAGAAGATACTTCAGTGACAGGCAGACAGACCTCTCCCTCTTTGGAGCGCTCCTTATTCCTGCTCTCCGTTATTCCTCATTTCAGCCATGTAAGAAAAATGACATAGTGTCCTATCATAAACAGTGGATTTTATTAAGTGACCAATATGCACTCACATTTGAAAGGATAAATCACGCTTTGTATAAAAAGCCGCTGCAAGCGGTGATGACCAGCCTCTTTAGTGTGTCAGCACACACTGACAATACTCGCCGTGTGGGTAGTCGGATCACTGGTGACGTCTCTGCTCCTCCCCTACGCGTTACGTTACACGGACTCGTAGCTTCATCTGAGGGATGTAGTGAAACAAGCACCTTAGCTGGACTCCTTCAATAGCCATACGGTGCCATTTTCTTGAAGACGTAATATATTCTGCCATCTTTATGGGGTTGATCTCTCTATACCTAGGGAGATGCCGCTGACATGTTGTGCATTTAGATAATAATGATACAATTTAAACAATGTTGCATAATGCATACATTGTATGCCCCAGTGTCCTGCGGTTGATGTGTCCGTGAGTGTGATGGACACTACTAGGGAGGTCTGGTATAATAGATAAAACAAATTTAAAAACATAAATATACATTGTATTCCTGTTTCATTATAACTATAAACTGCCCTAAACCACAGAGCCAATTTAATATCAGAGTAGGGTAGTCATATTACAAATAATAAATATATATAAAATAAAGATAAAAATAAAATTAAAATAATATATTATAAAAAACTAATTGTACAAATACAAGGAAACACCCAATATAAATTCTAGTTATATTCCTGTATCCTGTTAAATGAATATATGATTGATAATAGATATTCTTATGTGATATACTAATATTTAATCAGTTCCTAACCCACCATGGCCGGGAATCCCAGGAATAGAAAATCACAACAGAGAGAATGCAGAAAGAGAGGAAAAAGGGGAAGAAGAAAACACAAACAAAAAAAGGAGAAGAAATTAGGAGAAGGGGTTTTCAATTTAAGTGGAATATAGGAAGAAATATATGTACTGGACCAAGGTTTAAAATTTGCCCCAACAAAGGGACTCAACAAGTTTGAAACATATGTCAGTTTACAAAAATTGATTAGAAAATTACACATCAAAAATATTCTGCTCAAAATCCGTTTGGAAATAGTAACCCAAACCAATCGTCTACATTCTTACACAGCAATTTAACCACTTGAGCTCCTGAGGATTTACCCCCTTAATGACCACGCCTCTTTTTGGTACTTGGCGTTGCACTAATTCAACTGATAATTGCGCGGTCATGCAATGCTGCACCTAAACAAAATTTGCGTCCTTTTTTTCACACAAATAGAGCTTTCTTTTAGTGGTATTTGATCACCTGTGCGATTTTTATTTTTCACGCTATAAACAAAAAAATACCAAATATTTTGAAGAAAAACGATATTTTTTACTTTCGGTTATAAAAAATATATAGTAAACTCAAAGTTAGTAATAAATTTAGGCCAAAATGTATTCTGCTCCATGTTTTTGGTAAAAAAAATCCCAGTAAGTGTATATTGATTGCTTTGTGTGACAGTTATAGCGTCTACAAACTATGGTATAGATACCGCAATTTACGCCATTTTTTTGCTATACAGCGCTGCGCTAGTTTAACTGACAATTGCGCGGTCATGCAATACGGTGCATAAATGAAATTTATGTCCTTTTTTTAACACAAATAGAGCTTTCTTTTGGTGGTATTTGATCACCTGTGCACTTTTTATTTTTGGCGCTATAACCAGAAAAATTTTGAAAAAAAAAAAATATATTTTCTCATTTTGGTCATAAAAAATATCTAAAAAAACTAAAATTTCTTCATACATTTAGGCCAAAATGTATTCTTCTACATGTTTTTGTTTAAAAATTCCCAATAAGTGTATATTGATTGCTTTGTGTGATAGTTATAATGTCTACAAACTATGGGAGAGATAATGGAATTTACACAGCTTTTACTTTCTGACTGCCCATCACATTTCTTGAGGTGCTAAAATACCAGGACAGTACAAACACCCCCAAATGACCCCTTTTCGGAAATTAGACACCCTAAGCTATCTGCTGAGAGGCATATTGAGTCCATGGAAGATTTTTTTTTTTCCACAAGTTTCTGGAAAATGACAAAAACCTTTTTTTTTTTTTTTTTTTTTTACACGAAGTTGTCATTTAAATGATTTATTTCTCGCACAAACCATGGGTATATGTGGAATTACACCCCAAAATACATTCTTCTACTTCTACTGAGTATGGGGGTACCACATGTGTGAGACTTTTTGGGAACCTAGCCACATACAGGAGCCTGAAATCCAATGACTGCTTTGAAAGCCTGAAGGTGGGTAACTTCCTCATTACACTTCCTCACTACCTATCACAGTTTTGAAGGCCCTGACATGCCAGGATAGCCCCAAACCCCCCAAATGACCCTTTTTGGAAAGTAGACACCCCAAGGAATTTAATAAGAGGCATCGTGAGTATTTTGCAGATCTCATTTTTTCTCACAAGGTTTTGAAATATAAAAAAAATTGAAAAAATGTTTTTGTTTTTTTTCTTCATTTTCCAAAAACGTGTGGCAACAAATGAGATCTGCAAAATACTCACGATGCTTTTTATCAAATTCCTTGGGGCGTCTGCTTTCTAAAAAGGGGTCATTTGGGGGGGTTAGGTGCTATCCTGGCATTTCATGACCTTCGAAACTGTGATAGGTAGTCAGGAAGTGTAATGAGGAAATAAAACCCTTTAAAAGCCTGAAGGTGCTTATTGGATTTTGGGGTCCTGTACTTGGCTAGACTGCCAAAAAGTCTCTCGCATGTGGTACCCCCATACCCGGGAGAAGTAGCAGAATGTATTTTGGGGAGTAATTTCCACATATACCCATGGCTTGTGTGAGCAATAAATCATTTAAGTGACAATTTTGTGTTAAAAAAAATATATATTTATTTTTGTAATTTTCCAAAAACTTGTGGTAAAATAATAAATTCTTTTATTGATTCAACATTCCTCTCAGAAAAAAGTTTGTGGTGACTACTTTCCAAAAAGGGGTCATTTTGGGGGGTGGGGGCATTTTATGCCCAGCATTAGAAGTTTATGCCACACATCATTCACTCTTCTAGCCACCTGAAGGCCAAGCCTTTTTGTTCACATGAAAAAAATCTGTATTTTTTGCTAGGAAATTAATTTAAACCCCCAAACATTATATATTTTTTTAAAGCAGACACCCTAGTAAATAAAATGGTGAGTGCTGCAATTTTTTATGGCACATAGTACTCGCGTAGCGATTTTTCAAAAGCAATTTTTAAAAATAAAATACACTTTTTTTACTTTTGATGCACAAAAACACAATATATTGGCCAATTGTTTGGTAAAATAGAAAAGATAATGGTATGCCAAGTAAATAGATACCAAACATGACATGCTTTAAAACTGCGCATTCCCCGTTCAATGGTGACAAACTGCAAACATTTTTAATATCCATAGGCAGCGCTTTAAAAGCCACCATTTTAGATTTACAGAGGAGGTCTAGTGTTAGAATTACTGCCCTTGATCTGACGTTCGTGGTGATACCTCACATGCATGGTGCAACTGCTGTTTACATACCGGCACAGGGTCAAGGCTTGTGCACACAGGTGTGCTTGCATGGGAGGGGCAATTTTTTTTTTTTAATTTTAGTTATTTTGATATTTTTTTTATTATTTTTACATTGTACCTTTCATTTTTTTTATCACTTTTAATGCTATCACAGGGAATGCAAATATCCCCGATAACTTCAATGGGCATTGTCATATATTCTTTTTTGAAAAATCTGGGGTCTATCAGACTCTGGATATCTCCTCTGCCCTTACATTATCTAATCAAACCAAAATCAGTGCGATCAGATGCTTTCCCAATTTACAAATGGCGCTGTTTATATCCTGTGAAACTGAAGTGATGAAATGCTTGTAGCTTCCGAATTCTTAGACTATAGAGATGATTGGTGCCACTCTGTTCTCCAATCAACTCTATGGTCAGCTTGCAGAAACACCGGCTGCATTCTCAGGTTCCCCTGATGGCACGAGACTGCCCAAGAAGGCCGTGGAAGGCAGCGGGGGAGGGGTGGGCATCATCTCCTGCTGCTTATAAAATCAATCTTGCAGCTAATTAGCCACTAGGATTGCTTTTACATGAAATCCGATCACCGGCTGAAAAAAATGACACCAGGATGATGCCTGCAGCTGTAGGCATCATCCTGGTATAACCATTCAAATCCAGTGATGTACCAGTACGTCGCTGGTCCTTGTTGGGTATATATACTATATTCTTTTTTTTTTGTATGCAGCCTGTGGACTGAATGAAAAAATCTCTGCCAGAAAAAGTGTGTGGTATGCCCACCATTAGAATATACCGCCCTGCATCCACCCACTTCTAATGGTGGGCACACATTAGGTCACACGATGCCACATGTGCCAGTTCCAAGATTGAACAAATGTCTAAATAGTGGCACGCTTGAATACAAATTGTCCACGTATAAGTGGTACCCCATATGGAGAAATGATGACACCAAGTCCCAAACTATCTTGTCACTGCTCCCCATGTAGTCTGGGCATCCAGGGGGCTCCACTCTTTTCCCTCATAAATCCGAAACTTATAAGTATAGCCTGTTGCCCTCTCACAGGTCTTCTACATCTTGACCCCATATCTGGCACGCTTGCTGGGGAGAAATTGTTTGAATGCAAGGCGGCCAGAAAAATGAATGAGGGACTCATCAACGCAGATGTTTTGCTGGGGAGTATAGACATCTGCAGATTTTAGGTTAAGGTGATTTGTGAGGGGCTGAATTTTGTGGAGCCGGTCAAATTCAGGGTCACCCCGAGGATGACAGAGTATATTGTTGCTGAAATGCATAAAACACATTATACTCTCATATCTATGCCTGGCCATGGCAGCAGAGAACACGGCATATGATGAATCGGGTCTGTGGACCAATACAACCGCAATTCATTTCTATTAGTAATGCCCATGTTGAGGGTTAGGCCCCAAAAAAATGTAAATTTGAAAACCGTAATGAGTTTCCATGCGAATGGTCTGGCAAAGTTTGAATTTGGGTTGGCAGCGATAAATTGTTGTGCACATAGACTGCTTTGATCCACAATCAATGCATACAGATATTCCATGAAAAACAGCTCCAAATATTAAGGAGGTATGTGAAAGACCAGGATGTACTAGACCGCTGGTACTCGACAGTTCACCAAAAGGTAGCGTGGCACTAGTACTGGCACTCTGCTGCATATGAGAGTCATCAAAATTTACCGGCAAGTGCTAGCAGAGATCAGGCCTGATTCTGCGATCACTGCAGTTTTGTGTACAATGTATCAAGTGACAGTGACCTACTGACACTGTGCTTGCTGGGGGAGAAGGGGGGATAAGCGTATGGGCTAAACACAGGTGTTGGCAGGTGCCGGGGCTGATCCCGCTAACGCTGAGTTTTTGGGGACACTATATTAATGTGAACGCTGGTATAGTGCTGACCTGATCAAAGATATTGACCCGTTCAGACACCATACTAGCAATGGAGGATTATTGTGGATGAGCGTGCTCAAGGCAATCAAGGGGTTAATTGTGATGAATGGTGTACTGACGGTCAATCTGATGCTATCTTGGAGGGGTGTGAAAACCACAGGAGCGCAAATCATGTATATATATGTGATTTTGCGCACCCATGCCGCCCTGTAGCAGTATTACTGCTATAGGGTGGTCAGGAATCGGTTACAGAAGAGGTTTGTGTTACGGCGCTGCGTTACTGTAACGGACAATTGCGCGGTCATGCCACACTGCACCCAAATTAAATTTATATCCTTTTTTTCCCACAAATTGAGCTTTCTTTCGGTGGTATTTGATCGCCTGTGCGTTTTTTATTTTTTGCGCTATAAAAAAAAAAGGTTGACAATTTTGAGAAGAAAAAAACTTTATTTTGGACTTTTGCTATAAAACATGTCCAGTAAAAAAAATTTAAAATACAGTTTCGTCATAAATTTCTGCCAAGATGCATTCTGCGACATGTCTCTGCTAAAAAAAAAAACAATGCGTGTAGATTAATTTTTTTTTTTTTTTTTTTAAGTCCGCAAACGTGCAACTATAACGAAAAAACCCGTAAGTGTTCACAAAAAATGTGCAAGTGCAAAACACCACACGAAAAAGTGCACTTAGGGGTGTGTTTGTCCTACCCCCGGAAGGGTTGGACCGTTCACCCGATCCCCCGGGGCACGAAGCTCCTGACAGGGACAAGGTTCCCATTTGGTCCTCCTGGCCAAAAGGCCTGGTGGACCACCGTTCCTTATGCCCAGCCGAAGCTGGACATCCAGTACTAGGCAAGGGGGTTCTCCCGAAGAGAAAACCCCCTAGGGATCAGGGGAGGAAGGAACCGTAGGGCCACACATCCTCCCCCTAGACTTCAGGTAAGGCCCGAGGACCCACACCCTCCATCCGTGAAAAACACACACATAAGAACAGAAAAAGTGACAAAACGTGGGAGTGGTTAAATAAATAAATAAAAAATAAAAAAGTGGTACCGTGCCTAATAGTGCACAGACCAGGCCCTGAGGCCTGTAGCAAAAATTGCCCCGGACTTAGCCAAAAGACCTGGTCCTTAGGGCGCTGTGCAAAAAGAAGTGAAAAACAGTGGCCATGTGTCATCTTCACACCGTGGGGTCCCACACCCAAGTGTTACTAGTGACACCCCTGAGAGCGTCTTCCCCAGGGGGCACTGAGTTTGCGGACTTTTTGCGTCCCCAGCCCCAGGCCAGACCAAGGTAGATCCGTCCAAATCAGGAGGTACTGGGTCTTTCCAGCTTTCCCAGAGGAATTACTCCCAAGGCCCCAGAACGTATCGTGGCGCCCCCTGGTTTCTGTCCCTCCGGTCCAGCCTTCCGGACCCCCTTCATACCAGTGAGGGTACTATACAACAACCATCCCCGCAAAGCTAGAATGGTCGGGAGCACCCCCACTGGACACTGATAAGAACAGATACTACACTTGATCTTAGCCAAAAGGCTGAGAAGCGATTGGTTTACATGAAAGTTATAGCGTTTACAAATGGCGGGAAAGATACCGGGATTTTTAATTTTTATTTATACTAATAATTGTATGCGCTCAGCGACTTATGGCAGGACTGCGGCGGGCATTCTGACACTGGGGGGGAACTGACTTGGGGTCACTGACATCCCCAGTGACACCAATACAGTGATCAGTGCAAAATAAAAAATACTGACACTGTACTAATGGCACTGGGGAGGAAGGGGTTAACATTTTTATTCAATGACAAGGTTAACTGTGTGAGGGGAGTGTTTTACTAGAGGGCGGGGGTGTGTGCTGCAGTGAGACATGCTGATCCGGACAGATAAACTCTTCTCTCCCGATCAGCGTATCAGGAGCTGACAGGGAACTGACAAAGAGTAGAGCTGTGTGTAAACAATGCAGCCCTGCTCTCGGTCAGTGTTTGCCGCTAATCGCAGGGAAACGGGCGGTAATGACTGACCGTGACCCGACGACTGACATCCGCGATTGGTGACACAGGTAGGGTGGTGGCGTGCCTCGTGCGTGCCCACTACCTGTTTTGCAATAGCACTTTTTAAAACATGCTTTTGCACAGCCGTGCCGCCCTGCAAACGTTTTATTGCAGTGGCTGGTCTTAAAGTGGTTAATAACCCCGCTTATAGCTCTATATTGTATGGAATAGGTTGTTATGAAAGGACAGACCCGTGAAGTTGGTGTTTTCATGGTGTCAATCAGCATTTGGTCCCTATCAGGACCAGCCACAGTTTTGAGAGTATTATCCAGCGTATTTACACTGTAACCTTTTTCTACAAATCTATCTTTAAGGACTTAAGCCTGAGAATGGTAATCATCAATATTTGTGCAATTTCTACGAATTCTTGTGTTCTGGCCCTTGGGAATATTTTGTAACCACGTCGGGTGGTGGCAACTATCCATAGGAATATAACTATTCCGGTCTGTTTTTTTAAAAAACTATTTCATTGTGACATTACCATTTATGTTCATTATAGTAAGGTCTAATAAGTCCATTTCTGATTTGCTGTAGGAATATGTTAGATTAATGTTCAGGCTATTATTATTTAAGGTGCTAAAGAAATTCGTTAAGGATTGCTCGTCTCCATTCCAAAAAAGAAGGATGTCATTTATAGACCTTTTGTATAGTAAAAGTTCCGGCCAATCACAAGCATCAATCAGGTCTTCCTCCCAGGAAGCCATAAACAGATTAGCCAAGCTAGGGGCAAATGTGGCCCCCATGGCCACGCCTTTAATCTGTAGATAATATTCCTTATTGAACCAAAAATAATTCTTTTGCATTGCAAACTCTAAAAGGTTTAAAATGAATTCTCTTTGCGCTAAGGGTAAGGTGCTGCAGTGTGAAAGAAAGAAATCGTCTGCTTCCATGTCGTCCTTATGACTAATGATAGAATATAGAGACGTCACATCAGAAGTGACCAATAATGTGTCTGGTGATAGAGTGACATCTCTCCCTACATTAAGGACTTGTTTTGTGTCTCGGAGATATGATGGTGTCTGTGTAACTAGTGTCTGTGTCTGGGAGATATGATGGTGTCTGTGTAACTAGTGTCTGTGTCTGGGAGATATGATGGTGTCTGTGTAACTAGTGTCTGTGTCTCGGAGATATGATGGTGTCTGTGTAACTAGTGTCTGTGTCTCGGAGATATGATGGTGTCTGTGTAACTAGTGTCTGTGTCTCGGAGATATGATGGTGTCTGTGTAACTAGTGTCTGTGTCTCGGAGATATGATGGTGTCTGTGTAACTAGTGTCTGTGTCTCGGAGATATGATGGTGTTTGTGTAACTAGTGTCTGTGTCTCGGAGATATGATGGTGTCTGTGTAACTAGTGTTTGTGTCTCGGAGATATGATGGTGTCTGTGTAACTAGTGTCTGTGTCTCGGAGATATGATGGTGTCTGTGTAACTAGTGTCTGTGTCTCGGAGATATGATGGTGTCTGTGTAACTAGTGTCTGTGTCTCGGAGATATGATGGTGTCTGTGTAACTAGTGTCTGTGTCTCGGAGATATGATGGTGTCTGTGTAACTAGTGTCTGTAGGTAATAATTAGAGATGAGCGAAGAAATGAAAAATTCGATTCGACTGATTCGGCGAATTCGTGGACAATATTCGATTCGAGTCGAATAAATTCGCTGTGAATTTAACTTAAAAAAGGGTGTTTCTAGGCTTCAGAGAGACTTAATATTAGTGCAGAACACTGTACCTTTAATTTAAATGCCCTTGGAGTCTGCTGGGGAAGAGAAATAATACTGTCTGTCAGTATGACATGCAGATGAGTGCCGTCGATCTTAGAATCACTGCACACTTCACTCCTTTGGCCAGTCACGGGGCCAAAACCAGTGTTTGGAGCCACAGTGTGGCGGTGGAGGCAGCAGCAATGGGAGGCCATACAGCAACCTATGACAAAATGGAAACCAGCAGGAGCGTGAGGAGACCTGAAAGTGGCACATGGCAGAGTGGGAGCAATGGGAGGCGGTACAGGGACCCAGGTCACACTGTGGGCCCAGCAGCAGCGTGACCAGGCGGTACGGGGGCCCATGGCCGATATGGGGCTTGGTGGCACCTATGGAAGGCCTGTAATCTGCCAGCAACCTATGACAAAATGGACAACCGCAGGAGTGTGAGGAGATTTCAAAGTGGCACATGGCAGAGTGGAAGCAATGGGAGGCCGTACAGGGACCCAGGTCACACTGTGGGCTCAGCAGCAGCGTGACCAGGAGGTACGGGGGCCCATGGTCGATATGGGGCCTGGCGGCACCTATGGAAGGCCGCTAATCTGCCAGCAACCTATGACAAAATGGACAACCGCAGGAGTGTGAGGAGATTTCAAAGAGGTACATGGCAGAGTGGAAGCAATGGGAGGCCGTACAGGGACCCAGGTCACACTGTGGGACCAGCATCAGCGTGAACAGGCGGTACGGGGGCCCATGGCCGATTTGACCTCATTCATCCCATAGTCCTGCCGACTCACGAATAGCGTGGCCTCCTCAAAGGGCCTGAGCAAGCGCAGGTGTCACACATGAGCTGACAATGGCTGACATCTAAGTTACACAGGGAGTACCTTTATCCGCTTTTAACATCAGGAAATCTGTGATGGCCTTTAGCTGTTCGTAAAGGCGGTCTAACATATGTAGGGTTGAATTACACCTTGTTGCAACGTCACAGCATGAGGAGTCGGTACGGGGGCCCATGGCAGATTACATGTCTGGCAGCAGCAATGGGAGGCCCGTAATCTGCCAGCACCCTATGTCAAAAAATTTAACACACCAGCAGTGTGAAGAGACCTGAAAGTGGCACATGGCAGCAGAGTGTGGTGATGGAGACAGCAGCAATGGGAGGCCGTACAGGGACCCATGAGAGACTCTAGACTTGGCAGCAGCATGAGGAGGCGGTTTATAGGGGCCCATGGCAGATTAGGGGCCTGGCAGCAGCTATGTGAGGCCCGTAATCTGCCTGCACCCTATGTCAAAAAATTTAACACACCAGCAGTGTGAAGAGACCTGAAAGTGGCACATGGCAGCAGAGTGTGGCGATGGAGACAGCAGCAATGGGAGGCCGTACAGGGACCCATGAGAGACTCTAGACTTGGCAGCAGCATGAGGAGGCGGTATATAGGGGCCCATGGCAGATTAGGGGCCTGGCAGCAGCTATGTGAGGCCCGTAATCTGCCTGCACCCTATGTCAAAAAATTTAACACACCAGCAGTGTGAAGAGACCTGAAAGTGGCACATGGCAGCAGAGTGTGGCGATGGAGACAGCAGCAATGGGAGGCCGTACAGGGACCCATGAGAGACTCTAGACTTGGCAGCAGCATGAGGAGGCGGTATATAGGGGCCCATGGCAGATTAGGGGCCTGGCAGCAGCTATGTGAGGCCCGTAATCTGCCTGCACCCTATGTCAAAAAATTAAACACACCAGCAGTGTGAAGAGACCTGAAAGTGGCACATGGCAGCAGAGTGTGGCGATGGAGACAGCAGCAATGGGAGGCCGTACAGGGACTCATGAGAGACTCTGGACTTGGCAGCAGCATGAGGAGGCGGTATATAGGGGCCCATGGCAGATTAGGGGCCTGGCAGCAGCTATGTGAGGCCCGTTATCTTGCAGCACCCTATGTCAAAAAATTAAACACACCAGCAGTGTGAAGAGACCTGAAAGTGGCACATGGCAGCAGAGTGTGGCGATGGAGACAGCAGCAATGGGAGGCCGTACAGGGACCCATGAGAGACTCTAGACTTGGCAGCAGCATGAGGAGGCGGTATATAGGGGCCCATGGCAGATTAGGGGCCTGGCAGCAGCTATGTGAGGCCCGTAATCTGCCTGCACCCTATGTCAAAAAATTTAACACACCAGCAGTGTGAAGAGACCTGAAAGTGGCACATGGCAGCAGAGTGTGGCGATGGAGACAGCAGCAATGGGAGGCCGTACAGGGACCCATGAGAGACTCTGGACTTGGCAGCAGCATGAGGAGGCGGTATATAGGGGCCCATGGCAGATTAGGGGCCTGGCAGCAGCTATGTGAGGCCCGTTATCTTGCAGCACCCTATGTCAAAAAATTAAACACACCAGCAGTGTGAAGAGACCTGAAAGTGGCACATGGCAGCAGAGTGTGGCGATGGAGACAGCAGCAATGGGAGGCCGTACAGGGACCCATGAGAGACTCTAGACTTGGCAGCAGCATGAGGAGGCGGTTTATAGGGGCCCATGGCAGATTAGGGGCCTGGCAGCAGCTATGTGAGGCCCGTAATCTGCCTGCACCCTATGTCAAAAAATTTAACACACCAGCAGTGTGAAGAGACCTGAAAGTGGCACATGGCAGCAGAGTGTGGCGATGGAGACAGCAGCAATGGGAGGCCGTACAGGGACCCATGAGAGACTCTAGACTTGGCAGCAGCATGAGGAGGCGGTATATAGGGGCCCATGGCAGATTAGGGGCCTGGCAGCAGCTATGTGAGGCCCGTAATCTGCCTGCACCCTATGTCAAAAAATTTAACACACCAGCAGTGTGAAGAGACCTGAAAGTGGCACATGGCAGCAGAGTGTGGCGATGGAGACAGCAGCAATGGGAGGCCGTACAGGGACCCATGAGAGACTCTAGACTTGGCAGCAGCATGAGGAGGCGGTTTATAGGGGCCCATGGCAGATTAGGGGCCTGGCAGCAGCTATGTGAGGCCCGTAATCTGCCTGCACCCTATGTCAAAAAATTTAACACACCAGCAGTGTGAAGAGACCTGAAAGTGGCACATGGCAGCAGAGTGTGGCGATGGAGACAGCAGCAATGGGAGGCCGTACAGGGACCCATGAGAGACTCTAGACTTGGCAGCAGCATGAGGAGGCGGTATATAGGGGCCCATGGCAGATTAGGGGCCTGGCAGCAGCTATGTGAGGCCCGTAATCTGCCTGCACCCTATGTCAAAAAATTTAACACACCAGCAGTGTGAAGAGACCTGAAAGTGGCACATGGCAGCAGAGTGTGGCGATGGAGACAGCAGCAATGGGAGGCCGTACAGGGACCCATGAGAGACTCTAGACTTGGCAGCAGCATGAGGAGGCGGTATATAGGGGCCCATGGCAGATTAGGGGCCTGGCAGCAGCTATGTGAGGCCCGTAATCTGCCTGCACCCTATGTCAAAAAATTAAACACACCAGCAGTGTGAAGAGACCTGAAAGTGGCACATGGCAGCAGAGTGTGGCGATGGAGACAGCAGCAATGGGAGGCCGTACAGGGACCCATGAGAGACTCTGGACTTGGCAGCAGCATGAGGAGGCGGTATATAGGGGCCCATGGCAGATTAGGGGCCTGGCAGCAGCTATGTGAGGCCCGTTATCTTGCAGCACCCTATGTCAAAAAATTAAACACACCAGCAGTGTGAAGAGACCTGAAAGTGGCACATGGCAGCAGAGTGTGGCGATGGAGACAGCAGCAATGGGAGGCCGTACAGGGACCCATGAGAGACTCTAGACTTGGCAGCAGCATGAGGAGGCGGTATATAGGGGCCCATGGCAGATTAGGGGCCTGGCAGCAGCTATGTGAGGCCCGTAATCTGCCTGCACCCTATGTCAAAAAATTTAACACACCAGCAGTGTGAAGAGACCTGAAAGTGGCACATGGCAGCAGAGTGTGGCGATGGAGACAGCAGCAATGGGAGGCCGTACAGGGACCCATGAGAGACTCTGGACTTGGCAGCAGCATGAGGAGGCGGTATATAGGGGCCCATGGCAGATTAGGGGCCTGGCAGCAGCTATGTGAGGCCCGTTATCTTGCAGCACCCTATGTCAAAAAATTAAACACACCAGCAGTGTGAAGAGACCTGAAAGTGGCACATGGCAGCAGAGTGTGGCGATGGAGACAGCAGCAATGGGAGGCCGTACAGGGACCCATGAGAGACTCTAGACTTGGCAGCAGCATGAGGAGGCGGTTTATAGGGGCCCATGGCAGATTAGGGGCCTGGCAGCAGCTATGTGAGGCCCGTAATCTGCCTGCACCCTATGTCAAAAAATTTAACACACCAGCAGTGTGAAGAGACCTGAAAGTGGCACATGGCAGCAGAGTGTGGCGATGGAGACAGCAGCAATGGGAGGCCGTACAGGGACCCATGAGAGACTCTAGACTTGGCAGCAGCATGAGGAGGCGGTTTATAGGGGCCCATGGCAGATTAGGGGCCTGGCAGCAGCTATGTGAGGCCCGTAATCTGCCTGCACCCTATGTCAAAAAATTTAGCACACCAGCAGTGTGAAGAGACCTGAAAGTGGCACATGGCAGCAGAGTGTGGCGATGGAGACAGCAGCAATGGGAGGCCGTACAGGGACCCATGAGAGACTCTGGACCTAGCAGCAGCATGAGGAGGCGGTATATAGGGGCCTATGGCAGATTAGGGGCCTGGCAGCAGCTATAGGAGGCCCGTAATCTGCCAGCACCCTATGTCAAAAAATTAAACACACCAGCAGTGTGAGGAGACCTGAAAGTGGCACATGTTTGAGGCATGATTCATGGCGGATTTAGTCAGTTGTGTCAGGAACTGGTGGTTTGAAATCCAGACTAATCCACGCCTGATTCATTTTCACAAACGTGAGTCTCTCCACACTTTGGGTGGACAGTCGTGTCCTCCGCGGAGTTACAATACCTCCTGCCGCACTAAACACGCGCTCCGATGCCACGCTACTGGCCGGGCATGACAGCCTTTCAAGGGCAAATTCAGCTAGTTGGGGCCAAAGGTCAAGTTTCGTTGCCCAGTAGTCAAGGGGATTGTCTACCTCGGTTGGCAGGGTGCTGTCCAAGTAGGCCCAAGCCTGTTGTTTGAGCTCCTGCTCCAGGTCCACCTGATGCTGCTGCTGCTGCTGCGGCTGGTTAGTAGTTTCCTCACTGCGCTGGTGAAGAAAGCTACTCATCATCGACTGCAGACTGAGGCAGCCACTGCTGGTGGAGCTGCCACTGCTCCTACCACCCCACCCCTCCCCTGCTGCCATGCCAGCGGAACGCGAGCGCACAGGGCCCACAGTGTCTGAGGATGGACGTTGGCGCACAAAGGCAGAGACCAACTGACTACATAGGTGGTTTTTATAGTACGTAATTTTGGCCTCCCTCTCAGCAGGTGTGAAAAAGGCCACCATTTTGGACCGGTAGCGAGGGTCCAACAAGGTGGACAGCCAAAAGTCATCCCTCTGTCTGATGGCTATTATTCGGCTGTCGCTACGCAAGCAACCGAGCATGCTATGGGCCATTTGTGCCAAGGAATGCGAGGGACTCCCTGCCTCCATCTCCACAGCATACTGCCACGGTGCGTCTGGGTCCTCTGTCTCCTCCTCCTCCTCCTCTACCAGATGCTCCTGCTCCTCCACTCCTGTCCGCTGAGTGGAAAAACCACCCATTTCACTCAATAATTCCTGAGCACAAATGTCCTCCTCTACCTCCTCCTCTTCTTCCTGTCCTGCCCCCACAGGGGTCATGTGGCGTTGAGATCTGTGCGCCACGTCTACCGCACCCTGACCAGCCATTGTTAACAGCATTTGTTCCAGGACGTGCAACAGAGGAATGACGTCGTTCATCCCATAGTCCTGCCGACTCACGAATAGCGTGGCCTCCTCAAAGGGCCTGAGCAAGCGGCAGGTGTCACGCATGAGCTGCCAATGGCTGACATCTAAGTTACACAGGGGAGTACCTTTATCCGCTTGTAACATCAGGAAATCGGTGATGGCCTTTCGCTGCTCGTAAAGGCGGTCTAACATGTGTAGGGTTGAATTCCACCTTGTTGCAACGTCGCAGATCAGGCGATGCTGTGGAATTCCGTTCTGCCGCTGCAGCTCAATGAGGGTGTTCTTTGCGGTGTAGGAATGGCTGAAATGCATGCACAGTTTACGTGACATTTTAAGGATGTCTTGCAGTGGGATGGTGGATTTTAGGAACCGCTTGACAACCAGTTTGAACACGTGAGCCATGCATGGCGCATGGCACAACCTTCCTTGACGCAGAGCAGACACCATGTTCTTTCCGTTGTCAGTCAACATGGTTCCGATTTTTAGTTTGCGCGGAGACAGCCATCTGTCGATTTCTCTGTTCATTACACTCAGCAGTTCCTCCCCTGTGTGACTACGTTCGCCAAGGCATACCAGGTGCAGCACAGCGTGACACCGTTGCGCCCTGCACATGTGATATGCCGGTCGGGTAATGGGACTTGGCACGGGGGTGGCGGCTGAGGACACGGCGGAAAAAGAGGTGGTAGAGGCGGACATGCTTGCTGGACCAAGGACGTGCAAACGTGGAGGCAAAAGCGTCGTGACCTGTCCAAGTTGCTGGTGCGGCTGTGCCGGCACCACGTTCACCCAGTGGGCCGTAAATGACATGTACTGTCCCTGACCGTAGTTACAGCTCCACACGTCGGCGCTGCCGTGCACTTTGGCAGAGACCGACATGCTCAAAGACTGGCCCACCATCTCTTCTACATGTGAATGCAGGGCTGGCACTGCCTTTTGGGCAAAGAAATGACGGCTTGGCACTCTCCACCGCGGCGCGGCACAAGCCATCATTTCTCGGAAAGGTGCTGAGTCCACCAGTTGGAAAGGGAGGGACTGCAGCACCAGCAACTTGGACAGGAGGACGTTCAGCTTTTGCACCGTCGGGTGCGTGCTCGCAAACTGTTGTCTCTTGGATACGGATTCCAAGAAAGACTGTTGACGGAATCCGAGAAGAGGAGTAGCAGGAGAAGGAGCATCTGAACGAGCGGAAGATGCCAACGAGCGACAACTCCCCTCAGCAGAGGTGTTGGAGCCTTGACTGGCTGATAGAGGGCGATTGACGACGTCGGGTGACGGAGCAAGTAACGGAGCGGGTGATGGAGCGGGGGCTGGGGCAGGCAGAACCGCCGTATGTTTATCACGGTTTTCCCAGGCCACCGAATGGTGACGCTGCATATGCTGACGCAACGCTGTAGTCCCAACATGGGCCCCCTGGCCACGCTTGCATTTCTGGCCACATAGTCGACATACGGCTACGTTTACTTCCTCGGGCGGCTTGAGGAAAAATTGCCACACCACCGAGTAGGAAACTTTGCCCCCGCTACTCTTCACTGGCTGACTGCTACTTCCTCCGTGCGCACCGGCACCACTACTGGCCGTGGTGGTAGGCTGCAGTGGAGCTGGTGCTCTACTCCGTGGACGTTTGGCTCCACTGACACTGATGCGACCCTGCTGCTGTCTCCTGGGCAACCCACCGACTGTTTTGCTCGCTGCCAAGCTGCCACCCTCTTCTCCTGATGATGCGGAAGAAATTGCCTGATGACGACGAGGCTGCCAAGTGCGATCAACCTCCTCATCATCAAGTAGGGTCTCCGCCTCACTACTAGCCCCCTCGGCTGCGTCTGGGTCAGGAGACAGACCTGTCTCTAGACCGGCTACCGAGCCACTCTCCTCGCCAGTACTTGTTCGCTTGGCTGCTGAAAAGGCCGATGTCTCCCCCCGTTCCTGACCGCCCTCTGTTAGCTCTTCCTCACTGTACAGTGGGGCTGAGCCCACAGCATGCGATACTTCGCTTGGTGAGGGAACACCAAAGGACAGGGGCAGGTAGAGGACACGTGATTTCAGTGGGCTTGCTCCCGGGCCATGCCAACTAACGGTTGTGTCTGACGTACCCACCGACCGTTGGCTGTAGGTGTCAGAGGTGACCTGGGAAGAGGAAGACGACCGAGCCAACCAATCAATGACGGCAGGGTTGTCGGTGGAGACACGACCGCTGGATGACACCGGGAGCACTGGCCTCTGGCTGCGAATACTGCTGCCTCGACCCCTTCCTCTGCTGCCACGTCTGCTCGCTCCTAAAACATTGCCTCCTCTGCCACTCCTCTGCATGTTGTCTGACATACTATTTAATTCAACGATTAGGTGTCCCTGAGTAACAATTCTCTGGCACTCAGTAACAATTCTGTCTGTCCCTGAGTATGAATTCTGTGGCCCTGAGTAACAATTCTGTGTCTGTGCGAGTAACAATTCTGTGTCTGTGCGAGTAACAATTCTGTGTCTGTGCAAGTAACAATTTTGTGTCTGTGCGAGTAACAATTCTCTGGCACTCAGTAACAATTCTGTCTGTCCCTGAGTAACAATTCTCTGGCACTCAGTAACAATTCTGTCTGTCCCTGAGTAACAATTCTCTGGCACTCAGTAACAATTCTGTCTGTCCCTGAGTATGAATTCTGTGGCCCTGAGTAACAATTCTGTGTCTGTGCGAGTAACAATTCTGTGTCTGTGCAAGTAACAATTTTGTGTCTGTGCGAGTAACAATTCTCTGGCACTCAGTAACAATTCTGTCTGTCCCTGAGTAACAATTCTCTGGCACTCAGTAACAATTCTGTCTGTCCCTGAGTAACAATTCTCTGGCACTCAGTAACAATTCTGTCTGTCCCTGAGTAACAATTCTCTGGCACTCAGTAACAATTCTGTCTGTCCCTGAGTAACAATTCTCTGGCACTCAGTAACAATTCTGTGTCTGTGCGAGTAACAATTCTGTGTCTGTGCAAGTAACAATTTTGTGTCTGTGCGAGTAACAATTCTCTGGCACTCAGTAACAATTCTGTCTGTCCCTGAGTAACAATTCTCTGGCACTCAGTAACAATTCTGTCTGTCCCTGAGTAACAATTCTCTGGCACTCAGTAACAATTCTGTCTGTCCCTGAGTAACAATTCTGTCTGTCCCTGAGAATGAATTCTGTGGCCCTGAGTAAGAATTCTCTGGCACTCAGTAACAATTCTGTCTGTCCCTGAGTAACAATTCTCTGGCACTCAGTAACAATTCTGTCTGTCCCTGAGTAAAAATTCTGTGGCCCTAATAACGTTTCTGTGGCCCTAAGTAACAATTCTCTGGCACTGAGTGAAAATTCTGTCTGTCCCTGAGTATGAATTCTGTGGCCCTAACTAGCGTTTCTTTGTCCCTAAATAACGATTCTGTGGCCCTCATTAACAAGTCTGTGTCCCTGAGTAATGGTTCTCTGTCCCTAAGTAACTTCTCTCTGTCCCCAATTCTCGTTTCTGTGGCCCTAACTCTGTCCCTGTCCCTAGTACAGAGCGGTCTGCCTCTGTTCAATGACTGCAGGCAAATGAAGATTTCCAAAATGGCCGCTATATATACCTCGACCATTACACAGTGCTGGCTGGCTGGCTGCTGATTGGCTGATGCGATCACATGTCGTTGAGGAATGCATTATGGGGCAGCGCGCCTTGTCTGCGCGCCTTCCCCGACATCCCCGCTCCGTCGCCGCACATGTCAGCCGCCATTTTCGGAAAAATTTCGATTCGCGCGTCCGAATTAGGCTGTTTTTCGGATTCGGCACGAATCGAAATTTTTCCGATATTCGACTCGAATTCCACTTCGGATACTTCGATTCGCTCATCTCTAGTAATAATCAATATACTCTTCTACTTTACAACACAGCGACCCTATACCACTATCGTCTACCTGGTGCTTTAATAGGGTCCTTGTGAATTTTAGGTTGTATATAAAACACGGGTAGTTTAGGGGCTGCTGGACATAAAAAGGATTTTTCTTTTTTATTTAAAATCTTATTGTTAAAACCAGTTTTGATAATCTGTTTCAAAGTACATTTAACCACATGCCGCCCAGCCACTGTAGAAATACGGCGGCAGGGCGGCATGGCTGGGCAAAAGCACATTTTAAAACGTGTGTTTTGTAACCAGGTAGGGGGCGCACGCGAGGTGTGCCGCCGCCCTACCTGTCCCGCCGATCACAGCTGTGGATGTCAGTTGCCGAGTCACGGCCGGTCGTTACCAGCTATGTCCCGGCGATCATCGCTGACAGAGAGCACAGCTGCAGTAGCTGTGCTTTCTGTCATTTCCCTGACAGCTCCAGGACACGCTGATCAGGACAGAAGAGTTTCTCTCTCCCGATCAGCGGTGTTCCCTGCAGTACACACCCCGCCCCCTAGT
Source organism: Staurois parvus (assembly GCF_062004578.1). Lineage (NCBI taxonomy): Eukaryota > Metazoa > Chordata > Amphibia > Anura > Ranidae > Staurois > Staurois parvus. Next base: position 240,896 of record NW_028319004.1, read on the forward strand.
AAAACACTCCCCCTCACACAGTTAACCCTTCCCTGAATAATAAACTTAACCCCTTCCTCCCCAGTGCCATTAGTACAGTGTCAGTGTTGTTTTTTTTTTGCACTGATCACTGTATTGGTGTCACTGGGGATGTCAGTGACCCCAAGTCAGTTCCCCCCCAGTGTCAGAATGTCCGCCGCAGTCCTGCCATAAGTCACTGATTGCCGCCATTATTAATATAAAAAACCCTAAAAATCCCAGTATCTTTCCCGCCATTTGCAGACGCTATAACTTTCACGTAAACCAATTAATTTACACGTATTGGGGTTTTTTTTTTAGCAAAGACATGTCGCAGAATGCATTTTGGCAGAAATTTATGACTAAATTTGATTTTTAAGTTATTTTTTACTGGACATGTTTTATAGCAAAAAGTCCAAAATATTGGTTTTTTTTCCTTAAAATTGTCAGCCTTTTTTTATAGCGCAAAAAATAAAACCCGCACAGGCGATCAAATACCACCAAAAGAAATCTCAATTTGTGGGAAAAAAAGGATGTAAATTTCATTTATGTACCGTATTGCATGACCGCGCAATTGTCCGTTAAACTAGCGCAGCGCTGTATAGCAGAAAAATGGCGTAAATTGCAGTATCTATACCATAGTTTGTAGACGCTATAACTATCACACAAAGCAATCAATATACACTTATTGGGATTTTTTTACCAAAAACATGTAGCAGAATACATTTTGACCTAAATTTATAACCAACTTTGAGTTTACTATATATTTTTTTATAGTGAAAGTAAAAAATATTGTTTTTCTTTAAAATTTTTGGCCTTTTTTTGTTTATAGCGTAAAAAATAAAAAGCGCACAGGTGATCAAATACCACCAAAAGAAAGCTCTATTTGTGTGGAAAAAAAGGACGTAAATTTTGTTTGGTTGCAGCATTGCATGACCGCACAATTATCAGTTGAAGTAGTGCACTGCCGAGTAGCAAAAAGAGGCGTGGTCATTAAGGGGGGTAAATCCTCAGGAGGGCAAGTGGTTAAAAGCTGGGAGAGGGTCTCCTGGGAGGAGAGAGTAAGTAGTTGTAGCATTTAAAATACTGTAACCTTCTGGAATGTAGTCACTTTTATTAAGGATCACCCCCCCTCCCCCCTTATCAGCCGGTCTAATGACCGAATCCTTCTTCTGGAGGAGGGACTTCATGGCTTTGTTGATGCCGGCACCACCATGCGGCTGCTTAATGCGTATATTTACCAAATCTGTCAGGACTTTCTCTTTAAAGAGATTGATAAAAGAGTGATTGTGGTGGGGGGTTGTAGGTGGATATTGTGGTGGGGGGTTGTAGGTGGATATTGTGGTGGGGGGGTTGTAGGTGGATATTGCGGTGGGGGTTTGTAGGTGGATATTGCGGTGGGGGGTTGTAGGTGGATATTGTGGTGGGGGGTTGTAGGTGGATATTGTGGTGGGGGGGTTGTAGGTGGATATTGTGGTGGGGGGGTTGTAGGTGGATATTGTGGTGGGGGGGTTGTAGGTGGATATTGTGGTGGGGGGGGTTGTAGGTGGATATTGTGGTGGTGGGGGGGGGGGTGTTGTACGTGGATGCGTTGTGGAGATTTCAATGTACAAAGTGACTAGAGGAAACTTCGGTAGGAATTGGATTCTTGAGAGATAATTGTCTGGTAAACTCCCGTATATCAATGTAAGTTGTAATTTGTGACGTTTCTTGGCTGGGGATATTTTACACCTTTGTCCAATAAGTGTAATTCCTCCTTGGTAACTTCATTCTCACTCAAATTAATAATGTCCTTGTCTATTAGAGTCTCCTTTTTGTTGTGTCTGTTGCAGCGTCTGCCCCCTCTCTTTCCCCTGTAGTGTCGCTCCTTTTTCGGACCCTTCCTTCCCCTATAAAACACTGTTGTGTATTAGAGTTGTAATTATACTGAGTCCTCCCCAGGAGTGGAGGGAGGTGCCCTATGGGCTTGATACTGAGGTCTATTAGGTGGGCCTCTCCTATGATGGTTGGAATAGGATTGTGGTCCCCTTCGTTCATTATTTGGGGAAGGTTGGTATTGGGTGTGAGGAGAATGGTATGATGGGGATCCAGAGTAGGGATTGTCATGGTTTGGTCTAGAACCTTTGTTTTTAGATGTGGAATTTCTATTCTGTGTGGTATTTATGGATACCATCTATGGTCTCTAGTCCATTCCTTAGCAGACCCGGAGAGGTAAGTGTGCATGGATGGGGTGTAGGTCAGTCCTTACCCTAGATGAAATCTCTCATACAGACACAATGGGACTCATGGGACTTTATAAAGAGGAACTCCAGAAAAAACATCAATAAAGAGCTTAAAATGTTTTATTCACAATCAGTATATAAATCATAAAACCCTCCCAACAGGTGTACAAGGCCATGAAATCTCTCACAAAGTCCATCAATGGACAATTCCTGGACAACAATCACCATGGGACAGAATTCTGAGATGTTATCTCCTGTCCATTCCTTCTCTGTGAATGGGGCTAAAACACCGATGTCATTAGGAGATTTGCTGAGCCGAGGGAATGTTCTCCATCATTACAGAGCATTTCACACTTCATCCATGTCTTTGGTGACCTCTGATCTCCTTATGAACCATTTCTTCCATGATGAAGATCAGCCATGGAGTATATCGGAGGTGTATATCAGGGTGTGCTTCTTCCCCACATGAGAGCTGGGATGTCCAGCAACATTCATCTAGAAGACATTTCCCGCACTCAAGGCACTAATACACCTCCAGGGTTGTGTGGGACCCCTGATGTACAGGAAGACAGGACGTCAGTGAGGAACATTTCCCTCAGGACAGGAAAGTGGCTTCTCCTCATGTGAGATCTCTGATGTTTGTAAAGATGGGACTTCTGTGAAAAACATTTCCCACACTCAGGACAGGAATATGGCTTCTCCCCAGTGTGAGATCTCTGATGCGCAGAAAGATTGCACTTCTTTGAAAAACATTTTCCACACTCAGAACAGCAATATGGCTTTTCACCTGTATGCAGTCTCTGATGTGTGTAAAGATTGGACTTCTCTGAAAAACATTTCCCGCACTGAAGACAGGAATACGGTTTTTCTCCTGTGTGAGATCTTTGATGTCTGACAAGTTTAAATTTTTGTACAAAACATTTCCCACACCAAGGACAGGAATACGGTTTCTCCCCTGTATGAGATCTTTTATGCCTATTAAGACTGCCCTTATCTAAAAAACATTTCCCACACTCAGGACAGGAATACGGTTTCTCCCCTGTGTGAAATCTTTTATGCCTATTAAGACTGCCATTATTTGAAAAACATTTCCCACACTCAAGACAGGCATATGATTTTTCCCCCGTGTGGGATCTCTGATGTCTGACAAGTTCAAATTTTTGTACAAAACATTTCCCACACTCAAAACAGAAACACAGTTTTTCCCCCGTGTGAGATCTTTTATGCCTATTAAGGCTGAATTTAGAAGAGAAACATTTCCCGCACTCAGTACAGGAGAAGCTCTTCCCTGTTGGAAGGCCAGCCCGGTCCCGCACAGTCTGAGGTTCCTCAGGATACGAGGAATCCGATGGCCCATCTACACTGGGTGGTGCCGGATGGACATTGGAGGGAGCCGGGTTTTCTCCTGGACTATACTGTGTGATGTCCTCATCTTCTACTTTCCAGTCTGGAGACAAAGTGAGACAATCCTCGGAGGTTTTCCTCATCTCCCGGCCATGGACTAAAATACAAAGATAAAGAGGATTACTAGACAGGAGCTGATTGGTTCCCCCAAACCAGGACTCCGCCCACATCAGGCAGCTTGGTCTCTGAGGAGCTTACAATTCCACCCTCAAGGGAACTAGGAAATGGCTCCTCTGATCTCCTACCAGGTCATTTCTTTATTCATGGACCTTAGTCAGAGAGTGAGGAAACAACCAGAACTGTCTTTTATAGGAGGGACAGTGATGAGGGGATTATAGGACGAGGGTCCCCACCCCCTCTATCACTCATCGCCATCTTCCCAACACAAGAAGTACTGCACTTCCTTATTTACTCCATGATTTAGTCATGAAGAACAGCGGGGCTGAGCCCCACCAGAGGTCAGAGAGTGAGGATGGGGGGAGAACAACCAAGATGAAGACTGGACTGATCCTGAAGACCACAATCATTGGGGTATTGACTCCTCCCTCATTATCACTTTCTGTTTAAGGGTCCAAAGTTGGAGGATGTTATCACATTATTATCACCATGTAAAAGTCTGTGCTCCAATCACATCATCTGATATAAAATGTCCAGCTGGTAGGAAATGGAGGGAACAAAAGAGAATCCATATTATGTGTATATATAGCAGTGGGGGGGAGGGGGAGAGCAGAAGTCAGGAGTATGTAATGTACAACATAGAGTATATAGTGCAGGGGTCAGGAGTATGTAATGTACAACATGGAGTATATAGTGCATGGGTCAGGACTATGGAATGTACAACATGGAGTATATAGTGCAGGGGTCAGGAGTATGTAATGTACAACAGAGTATATAGTGCAGGGGTCAGGAGTATGTAATGTACAACACAGAGTATATAGTGCAGGGGTCAGGAGTATGTAATGTACAACATAGAATATATAGTACAGGGGTCAGGAGTATGTAATGTACAACATAGAGTATATAGTGCAGGGGTCAGGAGTATGTAATGTACAACATAGAGTATATAGTGCAGAGGTCAGGAGTATGTAATGTACAACATAGAGTATATAGTGCAGGGGTCAGGAGTATGTAATGTACAAGTTATATAGTATAAGGGTCAGGACTCACAGTAGTATTCTGTAATCAGTGGAAGCTAAAATGTTTACTGTAGACAACATGTAGAGGTGAGCTGGGATTAAACCATCATGAAACAGGTTAGATTGGAGGTGAGCAAATCCTTGGACAGAGGGGTGACATTGAACGTGGTATAATTGGATAGAGGGGTGGTAGTGGTATACTTGGACAGAGGGGTGGCGGTGGATGTGGTATACTTGGACAGAGGGGTGGAGGTGGACGTGGAATACTTGGACAGAGGGGTGGCGGTGGACGTGGTATACTTGGACAGAGGGATGGCGGTGGACGTGGTATACTTGGACAGAGGGGTGGCAGGGGACGTGGTATACTTGGACAGAGGGGTGGCGGGGGACGTGGTATACTTGGACAGAGGGGTGGCGGTGGACGTGGTATACTTGGACAGAGGGGTGGCGGAGGACGTGGTATACTTGGACACAGTTCCCCACACACGGCTAATGTGTAAGGTAAAGTCTATGGGCTGGAAAAATCTGAATGTAAATGGATGGAAAACTGGCTAAAAGATCGTATTCAATAAGTAGTGGTTAATGATTCATACTCTGAATGGTCTGGGGGTGTCAGTGGTGTACCCCAAGATTCAGTGATATTAGTGGGGTACCCCAAGGTTCAGTGTTATTAGTGGGGTACCCCAAGGTTCAGTGTTGTTAGTGGGGTACCCCAAGGTTCAGTGTTATCAGTGGGGTACCCCAAGGTTCAGTGTTATCAGTGGGGTTCCCCAAGGTTCAGTGTTATCAGTGGGGTTCCCCAAGGTTCAGTGTTATCAGTGGGGTACCCCAAGGTTCAGTGTTATTAGTGGGGTACCCCAAGGTTCAGTGTTATTAGTGGGGTACCCCAGGGCTCAGTGTTATTAGTGGGGTTCCCCAAGGTTCAGTGTTGGGCCCCTTACTTATTAATATATATATAAACAATATGGGGTGTGAGATTATAAATCCCATTCCAGTCTTTGCAGATGACACCAAGCTGTGCCGGGGAATAACGTCCTTACAGGATGTCTCCAACTTACAAGCCGACCTCAATGCTCTGTGTAATTGGGGGACTATGGGGCCAATGAGGGCTAATGGTGATAAATGTAAGGTTCTGCACTTGGGGGCTAAGAATATGCATCATACATACTAGGGGGGTACAACTGGGGGGGGTCAATGGTGGAGAAATATCTGGGGGGTTCAATGGTGGAGAAGGGTCTGGGACAGGTATAGACTCCAGAGAGAGAGAGAGAGAGAGTTATCACCCCCCCTCCCCCCGGTATAAATCATTAGTAATACCTCATCTGGAATATGCAGTTCAGTTTTGGACTCCAATTCACAAAAAGAACATTGGGGAACTGGAGGAAGAACAGAGAAGGGCAACCAAACTGATACGAGGTATGGAGGAGATCAGCTATGAGGAAAGATTAGAGGAACTGAATGTATTCTCTACTGAGAAGAGGAGATTAAGGGGGGATATAATCTCCATGTATAAAACATAAGGGGGGGATATGATCTCCATGTATAATACATAAGGGGGGATATGATCTCCATGTATAATACATAAGGGGGGATATGATCTCCATGTATAATACATAAGGGGGGGGGTATGATCACCATGTATAATACATAAGGGGGGATATGATCTCCATGTATAATACATAAGGGGGGATATGATCTCCATGTATAATACATAAGGGGGATATGATCTCCATGTATAATACATAAGGGGGGATATGATCTCCATGTATAATACATAAGGGGGATATGATCTCCATGTATAATACATAAGGGGGGATATGATCTCCATGTATAATACATAAGGGGGGATATGATCACCATGTATAATACATAAGGGGGGGTTATGATCTCCATGTATAATACATAAGGGGGGATATGATCACCATGTATAATACATAAGGGGGGGTTATGATCTCCATGTATAATACATAAGGGGGGATATGATCTCCATGTATAATACATAAGGGGGGATATGATCTCCATGTATAATACATAAGGGGGGATATGATCTCCATGTATAATACATAAGGGGGGATGTGATCTCCATGTATAATACATAAGGGGGGATGTGATCTCCATGTATAATACATAAGGGGGGATGTGATCTCCATGTATAATACATAAGGGGGGATGTGATCTCCATGTATAATACATAAGGGGGGATATGATCTCCATGTATAATACATAAGGGGGGATGTGATCTCCATGTATAATACATAAGGGGGGATGTGATCTCCATGTATAATACATAAGGGGGGGATATGATCTCCATGTATAATACATAAGGGGGGATATGATCTCCATGTATAATACATAAGGGGGGATATGATCTCCATGTATAATACATAAGGGGGGATATGATCTCCATGTATAATACATAAGGGGGGGATATGATATCCATGTATAATACATAAGGGGGGATATGATCACCATGTATAATACATAAGGGGGGAATATGATCTCCATGTATAATACATCAGTGATTCATATAATGAACTTGGTGTAGTTATTCCCCCTGAGGTCATCACGGAGGACAAGGGGGCACTCTTTACGTCTGGAGGAAAAGAAATGTCATCTCCAAACACGGAAAGGTTTCTTCACAGTAAGAGCTGTGAGAATGTGGAATAGACTTCTTCAAGAGTTGGTTGTGGCCAGCTCAGTGGATTGCTGTAGGAAAGTCCTGGATTCTTTCTTGGATACACAGAATATAACTGGATATAACATTTATATGTAAAAGTTGATCCAGGGAATATCCGATTGCCTCTCGGGGGATCAGGAAGGAATCTTTTCCCAGCAGGAGCAAATTGGATTATGCTTTGCTGGGGATTTTTTTTTGCCTTCCTCTGGATCAACTGTGGGTGTAGGATTATAATTTTTTTTCCTATGATTGAACTGGATGGACTTTTGTATTTTTTCAGCCAGACTAACTATGTAACTATGTTATTGCCTCCTCCCTCATTATCACTGTTTAAGGGTCCAAAGTTGGAGGATGTTATCACATTATTATCACCATGTAAAAGTCTGTGCTCCAATCACAGCATCCGATATAAAATGTCCAGCTGGGAGGAAATGGGTGCAAAATAATGAAGGCCAATGTAATGTACAACTTATCATATAGGATACAAAAGTTAGGACTAGACAGTATTAGTTTTATTTTTTAGGATTTCTTCTATATTCATCTGGTGATCTAGCCAGTAAATCTGTTTTATAAAAAACTCTGCAGCAGAATGTATCAGTTCCAGGGATGAGGCAGACCATTTACCACTGACAGGGAGCTTACAATGAGCAGCTTTTATTTATTCATATAAAACTTTTAGCCCAAAAGGAAAACCTGTTTGATGTAACTGATTATGAAGTGTGAGCTGGAGTTTGGCTTCAATTAGTTCCGTTTGGTAAACCTGCTAATACATCTAACACTCCCCTCCCCCAAAGACTGACCATGCTGCTGTCTCCAGAGTTGGGGCGCTCTAATACAGAAGGCATGTTACTGGCCAGATCACCAGGTGAAAACAGGGAAAAAAAGCCAAAGAAAAGGAATGCAGCCACCACACCCAATGATTGGTAAGCTGCAATATGGGACATTTGTGGTTTAATATCCCTCTAGTTTGGTTGGTGAAATCTCATACTATGTCCAGTGATAGCAGTGACATCTACTGGCCACAGTCAGACATCACAAGACAACCTAAACTTAGGGAGAAACCAAGTGAAGAACTATACAATCAGCCTGAGCCAAGTACAGCCCAGCCACAAACTAAACCCACATAGTAGCCTCTAGTTAGGACAAGGGGGCCACACTAATAAATAGTATAAATTGGTATTTAGTAAATAGAGATCACTTACAGTGGTTGTAAACCTCAGACAAGGAATATGAACAAAGCATATCCCTCTACAGTGTGTACTTGTATCAGTCCAGAGCATTAAGTGCAATTTCTTTCTACTGCCTTCTTCCTCTGCAATCAGCATGAATCACTTATGACAAGTATTCCTGACACCAAGAGAAAAGGGGGTGTGAAGGGGGTGTGTCCCTTCCCACCGATCATCTCTCAAAGCTCACCTCAATGAGCTCTGAAGAGAGTGACTTCAGCTCTCTGACTCCTTTTTTCTGACTTCTCAGACAAGCTGTATAAAATTCTGGACTTTGAACAAATATAGAGAAGATATTGCTACAGATAAACCGGTTCAACGTATTTAGGAGGATTTGTTGTATCTCTGTGTATCACCTGAGGCCAGTCACTTCTCTGGGTATATGGAGGGATTACAACCACTTTAAATGTTTACTGTAGACAAGTTGCAGAGATCCCACACCGCTGCCTCCCATCTCCTGAGACTGCACTCAGTGACTTGGGTCTGAGACACTACAGACATATCCCTCCACCCGGCACAGCCAGCAGATAACAGAGCAAGGAACCCTGGGAGAATTGTTCTGTCAGAAATCTTACTGGACCCGAACATGGGGGAGAAGATCCAAATCACATGTCCCAGGAGCCTAGGTCAAATAATGCTGCCAGCTGAACCCCAGAACCTCCATAAATCCAGTCTAGATACATAAATTGTGTCTGCAGCACAGAGAAGGAAGATTATCTGAGAGAAATCCAGGAATACAGGACGGGGAACACAGCTCAGGAAAGTGACCAGGGGATTACAGGCTGGGTGTAAATAGAAAATACCATCTTATTACCTCCTCTGCTGCCACTTCCAACAATGTCTCCTCTCTGCTTCATACCACATGGAACTTCCTGTCTTTATTCCAGATGACTTCCTGTTTGTACCTGACATCACTTCCTGTCTGTACCTGACATCACTTCCTGTCTGTGTTCCAGAACTTCCTGTCTAGGTATACGTGAGATCACCATCTTGTGGAGTTCAGAGGAACATCTCATAATAACCATTCCTGCATTGTATCCACCTTACAGGGATACTACAGAAGTTTAAAAATAACTAAAAAAGTAAGAAAAAATAAATATGGCCCTTATGCAACAAGCAGTTTAACAAAGATATTTTATTACACATAGAGAAGTCTTAAAGACACAGAACAGAAGATAACAATAAAGGTACACATAATAAAACAGATCTTTTGGGTAAAGAAGATGTAGAAATAAGCCCTAAAGTATAAAAATATCTATCAATCCACTGATAATGAAGATGTTAGACATAAATGACAAGGATGTAATGGTCACAGAGGAATGGTGGTGGAGATCTCTCACAGTAAGAACACTTCCTTGAATGGTTCTATAAATAAAGAATGAATCCTGGAGGGAATAAAGCTGTAAAGCAATAAATAATATATAAACTGGGCCATCCACTTCATCCATAAAGACATTGTGATTGAAGATCTTCTAGATCACATAGAAGGAGGACTCATCCATGATTTCATACATTTGTTTGGAAGGATAGAACAATCCTCAGAAGGGAACATGTAGGATGACAGGAAAGGCTCCTGACTGGTGAGATCCTCCAAACATAATGATGACATCCATGAACTGGAGCGAGCTCGTTGGGGTGATAAAGCCAATCTGGAAACACTGTGTAGACGTTCTCCAAGAACTCAGCACACTCCAGGTGTGGAGAAAGTCTCCAGGTGGGTTTAGCCTGTCATTTATCATAGGTAGAAATGTCCACACATGGACTTCCACAGGGACCCCAAGACTACATATATAACTTGGAGGTACTTGTAACATGGAATATATAACTTGTAGTGTCCCCAGGTCTCCAGGTGGGTTTAGTCTGTAATTAATAATGCACAAAAGCACATATATATGGATTTCTACAGGGACCACCAAAACCATTCTGCATAGCTTGGATGTCACCAATATTACTAGGAGCCCATAAAGCAGATGACTATATAAAGATATAAAAGTCCAATCACTGCCATGGAACTTTAGATTAAAGGAACTTCGTTCCAGTCACACCATTCATTTTTTACACGTAAGGACCAAGTTGGTGTTGGTGAATAACTAGTAAAAAATAGGAGCATGGAGGAGGGGAGAGGGGGAATAGAAGAAGCAGGAAAACAAAGAGATCTTAGTCAAGGAGGGGGTATAGGAAGGGAACGGGTTGGGGAGGGAGGTTCTCCACAAATGGGGTAGAAAACAATATACTAGAATAAGAGCAGGATGGATAAACAATAGATGAAAGTGACTTTAAAATTGTTAACCTTTCCAAGGTGATTCGTTTTCTTTCTAAGAGTTTGAGGTTTTGCTCTGTTATGAAAGGTTCGAGCTTGGAAGCAGTTAAAGATTTATATTTATTTACCAGTAAGTTTGTCTTGAAAGCATTACATTCCACAAACAATAGACAAGATGATCCTTTAATGGACTGATAAAAGATTGGCCCCATCTCTCCAGAAAGGAGTACAGAGCTTTAGGAGATGTTGTTGCCCGATGACAGGAAAGTCTTGTAGAGGATATTGAAGATGATTTAGCTGACATGGCTTTAGAACTGGTGGAGGAAATTCAGAGATACGAGAATGGTGAGGAACACATGGTCCTGTCCAGAGTAGATGATGAGGGGTTTTATGTTAAATCTTTTTCTTTTCCCCCTTGTTGGCAGTAGCTGGAGTTCAGTGTTCTGTGGCTGCAGTTACCAGAGAATTAAAAATGGTGAATTTTGGAAAGATGGCATATGATAATCTTATTTTTTTTTTTATTTAAATATTTATTATTAATTTTCACAGAAATAACAATAGAAAAAAGATAACAAAAAGACATTTTCATCTCTATCATCATAAATATACGATTATTTCTTATAATTTCAATAACCCCCCTCTTAAAACCTTGACCCCCCCCCCCCCCCCACTCTGCATTTCCATGTCTTGTATCCAAAGCAAGCATATCCTACCCGATTATTCTCTATGACGTTCTACTTTTCACTTTCTCATACTTGTTACAAAATTTTCCCATTTTTCCCATTTCGCGAGATAAATCTCCAGCTTATCTTCCTGTATATAATATGTCTTCTCCATCTCCCTAGTCCAGTTTACTCTCTCTATCCATTCCTCCTCTTTCGGTATTTCTTTTTTCTTCCAATATTTGGGGATCAGGCTTTTTGCTGCGTTCAAATAGTACCCTAAACCTAATTTCTTATATTTACTAACTGATAGCTCTGAGCTATGTAACAGGCACATCCCAGGGTCTAACCCAGCAATGGGCAAACTACGGCCCGCGGGCCGTATACGGCCCGGCGGACCTTTTAATCCAGCCCACGGAGCTAGGCTCCTCTCACAGTCCGCCCTGAAGACCGGTGTAGCATGAAAATCTGTCTCCTATGAGGATCTGTCCCTCTCGACGTATCTGCGTATGTGCTGGAGATCGCCGATCGGCTGCTAATGCCTGAAACTGGCACATGCGCAGATACGTCGAGGGGGACAGATCCTCATAGGAGACAGATTTTCATGCTACACCGGAACAGCGCGGGAAGACGGTGAGAGGAACGCACGGAGCAAAGGTAAGTGAATTGACACAGGGGGGTCTTGGGAACTTAATATGGGGGATGAATTACTATATGGGGGATGAATTACTATGGGGAATGAATTACTATATGGGGGATGAATTACTATATGGGGGATGAATTACTATGGGGAATGAATTACTATATGGGGGATGAATTACTATATGGGGGATGAATTACTATAGGGGGGATGAATTACTATATGGGGGATGAATTACTATAGGGGGGATGAATTACTATATGGGGGATGAATTACTATGGGGGATGAATTACTATGGGGGATGAATTACTATATGGGGGATGAATTACTATGGGGGATGAATTACTATATGGGGGATGAATTACTATGTGGGGGATGAATTACTATATGGGGGATGAATTACTATAGGGGGGATGAATTACTATATGGGGGATGAATTACTATGGGGGATGAATTACTATATGGGGGATGAATTACTATGGGGGATGAATTACTATATGGGGGATGAATTACTATGGGGGATGAATTACTATATGGGGGATGAATTACTATGTGGGGGATGAATTACTATATGGGGGATGAATTACTATATGGGGAATGAATTACTATATGGGGGATGAATTACTATGGGGGATGAATTACTATATGGGGGATGAATTACTATGGGGGATGAATTACTATATGGGGGATGAATTACTATGGGGGATGAATTACTATATGGGGGATGAATTACTATATGGGGGATGAATTACTATGGGGGATGAATTACTATATGGGGGATGAATTACTATGGGGGATGAATTACTATATGAGGGATGAATTACTATATGGGGGATGAATTACTATGGGGGATGAATTACTATGGGGGATGAATTACTATATGGGGGATTAATTACTATGCTTACTATGGGGGAATATTACTATACTTACTATGGATGACACATACACATCATTCATCTACTCTTGGTCCGGCCCCCAGGTCCAATATATGAACCCATTGCGGCCCTCAAGTCAAAAAGTTTGCCCACCCCTGGTCTAACCCGATGTTCATTTCAATGATGTTCTCTATTAAATATATATATTTTTTTCCAGAATATTTGAATCTTTGGACATTCCCACCAAATATGATAAACTGTCCCCACTTCACCGCACTCTCGCCAACACCGCTGTGATTTCTCCACACTTATCTTACCCTCCACACTCGGAACAATGTGCCATCTTGTCAAACATTTATAATTTAATTCCACATCCCTCAAACTTACATTTCCGTGAACTAATCTATTTATTTTCTTCTGTTTTCCTTCATATAATACCACCCCCATGTCTCTTTCCCAATTCACAATGTGCAATGGTTTAGTGTTTGTGTCTAAATCTGTGAGGATTCCATATACTTTAGCTATTCCATGTTTCCCATCACCCCGTGTATCCAACAACCTTTCAAACAAATTCCAATCCTTTTTCGTTCTCAGGGGTTTTTTGAGATTTCCCCAAAAACGTTTTAATTGATAATAACGCCACTCATCTAGCCTTGTGAAAATATTTCCCTTTTCCTTTTCCAGCACTTTAAAGGTCTTCAATTTCCCATCCCCCATTATATCTCTGAGTTGGACATCCTCCTTTATAAACCATCTACCTGTTATCTCTTCTCTACCTGGTGGAAAAAATTCTGTGTTTCTTAGTGGCATAAGTATAGAATTAAATTCCCATTTCATATATTTGTGTATTTTATCCCATTCCCTTAATACATTTACAGTGTACAAACTTAAATCCTCCTTCAATCCTCTATATTGTGTCGGTAACCATATTATTCTATTCAATTTAGTTCCACTAAGTGTATTCTCAATTTTTACCCAACTTTTCCCCTCTAAATTGAACGTCCAGTCAAAGATTATCCCTAATATTACTGCTTTATAATATCTCTTTCTATCTGGAACTCCCAGACCACCCTTCTCTTTATCTCTACTTAATATTTCGTGGTACACCCTCGGTTTTTTCTTCCTCCAGATATATCCCGTTATCATTCTTTTTATTACTTTAAAAAAAACTTCCGGGAGTTTAATTGGTATCATTTGGAATCTGTATAAGATTTTTGGTACAATTATCATTTTTACCAAGTCTATACGTCCTAACCACAATGGGATTCCTCTCTCTAACGAGTTTAATTCCCCTTTTACTTCATTTAATAATGAAATATAGTTCAGCTTATACAAGTTTTTATATGACGCGCTGAGCCTTACTCCCAAATATTTTATATCTCTTTCTTTCCAAATAAAGGGAAATTCTTCTTGTATTTTTTCTTGTTCACTCTTTGGGATGTTTATGTTTAAGATCTCAGTTTTTGTTGGATTGATTTTTAAATTTGATAATTCTCCATATTCCTTCAGCAGTTTCATTAGATTTGGGAGTGTTATCCTGGGATTCCCCACATAAAACAGCAGATCATCAGCAAAAGCTGCCAGTTTATGTTCTACACTTCCTATCTGAATTCCCCTTATATCTCCATTTTTCCTTATTGTTGATAAAAGAGGCTCTAATGACATAACATATAATAAGGGGGACAAAGGGCAGCCCTGCCTTGTTCCATTTGACATCCCAATGGGCTCTGTTTTTTCCCCATTTACTATTACCACTGCAGAGGGTTTACTGTCCAGTTTTCCAATCCATTCCCTCATTCTACCTCCAATTCCCAGGTCTTCTAAGGTGTCCATCATGAAGCCCCAGTCTACTCTATCAAAGGCCTTCTGCGTCAATTGAAAGGGCCACCACCGGTATCTCCCCTTTTTTACTTCTCTGTATCAGCATCAGGGATCTCAGCCCATTGTCCCTGCCCTCTCTTCCTGGGACAAAGCCCACCTGATCTCCATGTATCCATTTAGGCATAAACTCCTTCAACCTATTCGCTAGGACCTTTGCATATATCTTGGTGTCTAAATTCAACAGTGAAATGGGCCTATAACTTGAACATTGCGAGACATCTTTCCCTTCTTTATGTAACAGTACTACATGAGCCTGCAAAGATTCTCACCTCATGTCCATCTCTCCTCCCAGGGCATTCATATATTTTTCCATTTTGGGGTTTAATATTTCACTAAATTTTTTATAGTACCCTGCTGTATAACCATCTGGTCCTGGACTCTTCCCCATCTCCATACTTTTTACTACTACCTTTATCTCTTCTTGTGTAATCTCTGCTTCAAGGGAATTTAGTTGGTCCTCTTTTATTTTCGGTAATCCCGCATTTTTTAGATAAATCTTCCTTTTTTCCCTTTTTTCCTTTTCCATATTATTTACTTCATCGTATGGGGTGATATTATACAACTTCCTGTAATAATCCACGAACATCTTTGCGATCTCTTTATTTGAGTGGACCAATTCTCCCTTGGGGCGCTTTATTTTGTCTATATAATTCCTATTTTTTTTTTTCCTTAAGGTTCTCATTAGATATTTTCCTGGCCTATCTCCCCATTTATAATTTTCACTTAACACTTTGTTATACACTCTCCTTCTCTCCTCTTCCATCAGAGTATCCAGTTCCTCTTTCTTTTTTGTTATCTTCTGCTTAATTTCTTTTAGCATTCTATTTTTGTGTAGCTGTTCTAGCTCTGATATATCCTTTAAGAACCTACTAATTTTTTCTCTTCTTTCTCTTTTGTTTCTTGCCCCAATTGCAATCAGAATTCCTCTTATATATGACTTGTGAGCCTCCCATACTGTTGCCTTAGACACATCCTCTGTCTCATTCTCTTTAAAGAATCTCTCAATTTCCTTCCCAATCCTCTGTGCAATATCTTTGTCCATGAGAAGTGCTTTATTCAGCCTCCAACCTACCCCTTCTGTTGTCCTCTTTCCCCATCCCATCCTCAATACAACAGGGGCATGATCCGAAAGCATCATTACTCCTATATCTGCTTTAACCATTGAGTCTATAAAGTGATGTTCTATCAATACATAGTCCAACCTTGAATACATCTGATGTGCATTTGAGAAGAATGTGTAGTCTCTATCTTTCATATGCAAGATTCTCCATGCATCTACCAATTGGCATTCATGGATCACCTTCTTTAATAGTCTCAAAGATCTACTCCCCTCTCGCTGCACTTTAGAATTTGTATCAATTTGTGGATCCATACAAAAATTAAAATCTCCCGCCACTATTATACAACCCTCTTTAAAATCCATCAACTTTTTTAACACACCCTTCAAGTACTCCTCTGGTTTTTTATTTGGACAGTATATATTAGCTACTGTGCACTCCACCCCTTGTAATTTACCCTTCAAAAACAAATATCTCCCCTCTGGGTCCACTTTTCTGTCCTTCAGTTCAAATCTTATATTTTTTCTGAACCCTATTGCCACCCCTTTAGCTCTCTTAATCGGGGAATCTGCATAATACCACGTTGGGTAATCTCTAGATTTCAGCTTCACCTTAGATTCTATCTCAAGATGTGTCTCCTGCAAAAAAGCCACCAAAACTGCTTGATGATGTAATTCCTTAAATAACCTAAATCTCTTCCCAGGACAATTTAACCCCTTTACATTATAAGTGATGACTTGTAAATCTTCCATCCTTTTTAAATCCTTCTTTTTTCCCTTCTAACTAGAGATCACATAACTATCCTCCTTCTCTTTACCCTTGCTTTTAATACCTCTCTCTATCCTGCAGAGTATTACCCTTATTATCCATTTCCCTCCCACCCTCACCTCCCCCCAACCCCCACCTTCCCTAACCCTCCCCCCCTGCCAGCTCCTCCCCCCCCTCCCTCCCGCCTCCCCACCCCCCCAGGCCTCCCATGCCTTTGGATCATATTCCACTTTTGATCTCTCTATAAGGGTTTGACTCTGCCCATGACCGCTTACCTCCCCCCCCTCCTCCCCAATGTCCCCTTATCTATTGATTCTCTATTTCCTCTTTTAACCAGCTGCCACTTTCCTGACCCACAAGTGTCCAACTCTCCCTCCTCCACTTCCCAACCAGATATCACTTGTCTCTGCAGTCCAAATTTGTCACAAAATTCTTCCATATCCTCCGGGAATCTTAAGGTAGCTGTAGTTCCATCCCTCCACCCAATTAAACTTAAGTCACGGCCCCATCTGTATTTCACACTTTGTTTTTTCATCTCTTTTAATTGGGGTTTCAGTGATCTCTTCCTTCTCAGAGTCTCTGCTGTGAAATCTGCAAAAATTTGGATATTTTATGATAATCTTATGGGAGAAGAATGTGTTACTTTGGAACAACTTAAGAACTGCCGTGACATTGTGATCAAGCCTGCCGACAAGGGTGGAGCCTTGTCATCATGGAGCGAGAAAAACATGTATTGATGCGTCAAAAGATTTTTAGATATAAGGAATGGTACACTAAGATAACATCCATCAACATGGAGAATGGTCAGAAGATCCTCTTTGATGTGGTTGAGGAACCTGTAACCTGTATTTTTTACCATAAATATAATTTGGATATTTTCTCTGGCAGTGGGGGGCTATCAGGTATGCTGTACGGGGCCCCGTGATATCTAACAGTGCCCCTGGGTGTATGCTTGTGTCTGTGCCACCTGTATAGTTAGGAAGAACAATAACGTCTGTAGCAATTGTACATACAGAGATGGACGCGGTCATCCATCTTGCTAAAGATCCTCCATCTTGTATCATTCTCTCTCCCTCCAATCCCCGTCCCTCAGGAATGTGGTCTGTGTGTATGCTGAGTTCACAAGGCATCAGGCCCAGCTGGACAGCTTCATGGTTATAAACCCCAATTAGCCTGGGCCCAGTATGTCTGTGAGACTCTTATTTGGAGGTGATCGTAAAGCTATAAACCAGTCCTTCACTGGACATGAAAGACATTCCGAGATAACAGTAAAACATACATCCTATTTAAAAGCACTTTTCCCTACAATTTCATGTCTTAAGATAGAAAATACTTATGATGAAACCAAGCATATATTCAGAGAGGTCACTTTAATACAAGTCACCTGATACCTTACACCCCTAGTTAAAGTCTACAGGAGAGAAGAAAGCCATATAGTTCTAGCTGAAATAGTAAGATATGGCATATTTGATGTCTGGATATTCAGGATATCATTCTGCATATTAATCTACTAGTGGCTAGGCTGCTACATGCACCTAGGCAAGGTTATTGACCATGATATAACTTGGGAGGGATTTTGGTTCTAACTTGGGTCTCTGCCTAGACCCCCCTCCCCAAATGAGGCCATTGGCCCTTGGCTTCAGAGACACCCCCTGCTGGGGGACTACAAAATAGGCTGTCAGGCCTGAGAGAAGTAAGATGAAGAATTCTCCCTTTTTAACATCAGGAACCAACTTAGTAGAATGGTACCATTTTGCTCTGACACTTGATCTGCTTAAACCAAGGCTGACGGAAAGTCTTCTACCTCCCTAAACTTCTTTCTGTTATCTCTCTGTTGTGCTATTGCTCTCTGTATTTATATATATATATATACAGTTGCAAGAAAAAGTATGTGAACCCCTTGGGATTACGTGGAGTTTTGCATAAATTGGGCATAAAATGTGCTCTGAACGTCATCTAAGTCACAACAATAGAAGAACACAGTCTGCTGAACATAATACTACACAAACATTAGATGTTGCCATGGTTTAATTGCACATAACATGTAAACATTCACAGTGCAGGGAGGAAAAAGTATGTGATCCTTTGGACTTAATAACTGGTTGACCCTCCTTTGGCAGCAATAACCTCAACCAAACATTTCCTGTAGTTGCAGATCAGACCTGCACAACGATCTGGAGTCATTTTGGACCACTCCTCTTCACAAAACTGTTTCAGTGTAGCAATATTCTTGGGATGTCTGGTGTGAATCGCTCTCTTAAGGTCATGCCACAGCATTTCAATCGGGTTGAGGTCAGGACTCTGACTGGGCCACTCCAGAAGGCGTATTCTGTGCTGTTGCAGCCATTGTTTTGTTGAATTACTTGTATGCTTTGGGTCATTGTCCTGTTGCATCCCCCATCCTCTGCGGAGCTTCAGTTGGCGGACAGATGGTCGTACGTTTTCCTGCAAAATGTCCTGATAAACTCTGGAATTCATTTTCCCAATGACAACAATCCGTCCAGGCCCTGAGGCAGCAAAGCAGCCCCAAACCATGATGCTCCCTCCGCCATGTTTCACAGTGGGGATGAGGTTTTGATGTCGGTGTGCTGCGCCTTTTTTTCTCCACAGATAGTGTTGTGTGTTCTTCCCAAACAACTCAATCTTGGTTTCATCTGTCCACAGTATATTTTGCCAGTAGTGCTGTGGAACATCCAGGTGCTCTTTTGCAAACTTCAAACGTGCTGCAATCTTCTTTTTGGACAGCAATGGCTTCCTCCGTGGTGTCCTCCCATGTACTCCATTCTTGTTTAATGTTTTCCTTATTGTAGATGTGTCAACAAAAATGTTAGCATGTGCCAGAGATTTCTGTAGGTCTTTAGCTGACACTCTGGGATTCTTCTTTACCTCATGCAGCATTCTGCGCTGTGCTCTTGCAGTCATTTTTACAGGACGACCACGCCTAGGGAGAGTAGCAACAGTGCTAAACCTTCTCCATTTGTAGACAGTCTGTCTTACCGTGGACACATGAACATCAAGGCTTTTGGAGATACTTTTGTAACCCTTTCCAGCTTCATGCAAGTCAACAATTCTTGATGGTAGGTCTTCTGAGAGCTCTTTTCTGCGAGGCATGGTTCACATCAGACAGTGCTTCTTGAAACCAGTAAACCCAAAACAGGTGTGTGTTTTTTAAGGGCAGGACAGCTGTCAGCAACACATCCAATATCATCACACTGATTGGAGTCAAGGTTGGCTCACTCCTGGCTGCAATTAGCTCTGGGAGAAGTCATTAAGCTAGGGCCTCACATACTTTTTCCTCCCTGCACTGTGAATGTTTACATGTTATGTGCAATTAAACCATGGCAACATCTAATGTTTGTGTAGTATTATGTTCAGCAGACTGTGTTCTTCTATGGTTGTGACTTAGATGACATTCAGAGCACATTTTATGCCCAATTCATGCAAAACTCCATGTAATCCCAAGGGGTTCACATACTTTTTCTTGCAACTGTATATATATATATATATATATATATATATATATATATATAAAAATACAGTTGTGTTCAAAATAATAGCAGTCAGACATCACTAACCGGATCAATCACTGTTTTTGGTAGAAATGATATCTCTACATGGCAAATAATTTCCTAGCAGGTGTAGTAGAGTAATAGAAATCCCACAGACCCAACAGTCATGACATGCATGCTGCTGATTCTGTGTCATTGAATCACTCATTGAAAGGGGCGTGTTCAAAATAATAGCAGTGTGGAGTTCTATTAGTGAGGTCATTCATTCTTTGACAGAACAGGTGGCAATTATTGCCCTTATTTAAGGAAGGAAGGCAGCAAATGTTGTACATGCTGGTTACAGTGCATTTCTCTCTGAAATTCTGAGGAAAATGGGTCGTTCCAGACATTGTTCAGAAGAACAGCGTACCTTGATTAAAAAGTTGATTGGAGAGAGGAAAACATATAAAGAAGTGCAGAAAATGATCGGCTGCTCAGCTAAAATGATGGCAAATGCTTTAAAATGGCAACCAAAACCTGAAATATGTGGAAGAAAGCGAAAAACTACCATTGGAATGGATAGAAGAATAGCCAAAATGGCACGAACTCAGCCAACAATCAGCTCCAGGAAGATGAAAGAAGGTGTGACGTTCCCTGTGAGGACTGTTACAAGTCCCCGCAAAGTCCCACTGTTGGGAAAAAGACATGTGCTGAAGAGGTTACAATCTGCCAAAGAGCACATTGACTGGCCTAAAGAGAAATGGGGCAACATTTTGTGGACTGATGAAAGTAAGATTGTTCTTTTTGGGTCTAGTGGGCGGAGACAGTTTGTCAGACGACCCCCAACACTGAATTCAAGCCACAGTACACTGTGAAGACAGTGAAGCATGGTGGTGCAAGCATCATGATATGGGGATGTTTCTCATACTACGGTGTTGGGCCTATTTATCGCATACCAGGGATCATGGATCAGTTTGAATACATCAGAATACTTGAAGAGGTCATGCTGCCTTATGCTGAAGAGGAAATGCCCTTGAAATGGGTGTTCCAACAAGACAACGACCCCAAACACACCAGTAAACGTGCAACATCTTGGTTCCAGACCAACAAGATGGACGTTATGGAGTGGCCAGCCCAATCCCCGGATCTTAATCCAGTAGAAAACTTGTGGGGTGACATCAAAAATGCCGTTTCTGAGGAATAACCAAGAAATAGAGAAGAACTGTGGAATGTGGTCCAATCATCCTGGGCTGGAATACCTGATCACAGGGGCCAGAAGTTGGGTGACTCCATGCAACACAGATGTACAGCAGTTCTCAGAAACAGTGCGACTACAACCAAATATTCATGAAGTCATTCAAAGGAAAGCAAAATCTTCAAATATTTCTCAGTTTATATAGTGAATGTTTGAGTTTGTAAAGAAGAATACAAACACTGCGATTTATTTGAACCGTCTAATATTCACTTTTCTTCCATTTTTTTAGAGGAACAACACAAATTTGATGTATTTTTCTTCATGTTGTGATTTGGAATAGAATGTGTCGTGTTCTCAATGCATTTGTGTGGATGGAAATAAAAGCTATTAGAAGGATTTTCAGCTTTATTCACTTTTTTCAACACACTGCTATTATTTTGAACACAACTGTGTTCCAACACAGTTATATATATTGGGTATATCTTTTTCTGTAAATATTTTTATTGCACCATTTTGACATTTTTAATTATAAATCCTGTTTTCTGAAAAGTGTTGAACTGTTTCTAAAGCTCTTTAATGCAAACTAAGAATCCCTGTCTCTGAAGAGCGCTACTGTGTGTTTTAAACTTCTGCATACATTTGCCTGCGGTGACAGTGTGTATACAGATGCTTATTCCAACATCACAGTGTTATTGCTAATATTGGCGAGTTTCCTCCTACTCTGTACAAAAGGTGGTGGTGGCAGTGTGAAGGGTTAATTGCGTAATTAACCTGACCCAGTAACAATCGCTCTGAGGTTGCGGTACATAGATTGTGGTCCATTGGCTGGAAAATCTTTGTGCAGGGTGCAGCTGAGCGTGGCATTGTTATGCACGTGACAGCGTGGTTTTAGATTGGCTAGTCCTTTGGTCACGAGTTGGGGAGAAGGGCTGGGGGTCTGACACTGTGACCGTCACAACTTCTTCTATGGATTACCTTGAACCTGTGCTATGTACCTTAATGTGTCTAGAAATTGGACATGTTTTCAACTGAAAATACAATTATTAGTAATATTTCCCCTGCAAATGAGGATCAGCTCCTCGGTGGAGAACAGCGATCTCGCCATGTCCAGATGTGGTCTGGAATTCCACAAAAGAACAATTCACAAAGCTAAAAAATAGACTTGCAAATTACCACTAAACTCTCCTAACTACACTCCCATCCACTCACACTCCCCACTACCACTTCCAGGTGTGTGCAAACATCCTTCCGCCAACATAATGACGTATTTCTGGTATGACAGCTGCTCCAGCGCCTCCTCCAACAGCCGTCTTGGCGTTTATTTGTGCACCATAGCAATTTTCCATGTGGCTCCATTGTGTATATGACATTCGCAAATATATGTTTGCGGCTCTATTGTGTATATGACATTGGTGAATGTATGCTTGCAGCTCTACTGTGTATATGACATTGGTGAATGTATGCTTGCAGCTCTACTGTGTATATAACATTGGTGAATGTATGCTTGCAGCTCTACTGTGTATATGACATTGGTGAATGTATGCTTGCAGCTCTACTGTGTATATGACATTGGTGAATGTATGCCTGCAGCTCTACTGTGTATATGACATTGGTGAATATATATTTGCCGGTAAAGGCACAAAGTCAACATAAATTGGGGGTCCAATGTATTACTGTTAAGAGGATTGTAGAACAAGAATAGCTAGATGCACATTGAACACGACCTATTCATTGGTAAATAACATGGTCTTGTGGTGCAATAGGGGGCTTTTGGTTGGTTAGTTTGGACATACGTGCACATGTGCGCTCTAACAAGCTAGATTTGGACGTATTATATCGCTCGCAAAATATAAGTGTTAGGGTTGCTAGTATATTGAACTTGAACATGGAATAACCCCCCCAAAAAATAAATAAACATAGTCCAAATGTTTATTGATCAAATACATGGTCCACATTTATTTGGACAGCAGAAACAAGTAGGTACATTCAATTTCTTGGTGGGACAAAAAAAAAGCAGGATTGATGTTGCTAAAATAGAACGGTCCTGCTTATAAGAGCTTACAATCTAAAAGATTATACTTCTAATGAACTGTGCTTTCACAGGTTACAGCAGAAAACAAACGATTAATATGAATCATGTAGTAGGCTTATCTATCCACAAAACAGGCTGCAGATCAAAAGATCAATATAAAAATACATACGTGCCAGAATAAAACACCTCCCACCTCCCCAAATCCCCCACACATACATTTCTCACCATGTTTGTCTGCAAACTGCATTTCAGTCTAAATAAAGCAAACTATAGCCAAGTGTAGATTTGGAAGAGCAGAGCAATGGACATGTGTTAGGATTACAATACAAAGATAATAAACACAATCATTGTACAATAACACACAAACACACCTTAGAAGGAAAAAAATGCAAAACATTTACAGCCCACATCAAAACACAGCGTGAGTGTGGCCTGGGGCAATTCACCACAATATCTCTTCCTCCCCAAACACAGCGTGAGTGTGGCCTGGGGCAATTCACCGCAATATCTCTTCCTCCCCCAAACCACCACAGACAAGGACTTGCAGAAAATAACGTGGCCTGTACAAGGAAAAATTTTGCCACTACTGCATCTTTTTACATAACATAGGCCACACCCACCACTGTCATTCATTGGGTCAGAGAAAGTGTTTGCACCTGATGAATCCTCTTCCCACCTGCGGTAACCCTTGGTATACAGGCCCCACAAATCAGAGTCAGAAAGAAAGCCACAGTGAAGTGTACCTGTGCAGCATACAACAGAACATTGAACAGGGATGTGAAAGGGAACCCTATTGGCAATATTTCTTGGCCCTATGGGCACAATTCACTGCAGATTATCGCATGAGTTAAGGCAGTCACATGACCACATCTCACATGCAATACTGAAAAAGGCCTTACACCGCGGTCACATCAAAGCCGATTTAGAAATTGTGCGACATACAGTGAAGATGCCTATTTCCTTGCGATTTGCAAGACATCTGACACAGATATCTATGCAAATCGTCACAAAAGTAGTACATGTACTACTATAGAAATCAGTGTCGGAAACGCACCCATGTGACCGCTCTAATAGCAGACAATAGGGTGCAACTTGGCATATGATTTGCAAGTTGATTTGTCATGCAAATCACATGCCAATTCGCACTCAATGTGACCGCTATTAAAGAGTTCATATTGGTGTGGTTCAAACTTGGCTGGAGCCACAACAATTTCTAAAGTAATGAATACACTACTTTTCATGCGCCTATCAGTGCCGCCTAACAGTGCTAGTCAGTGCCGCCTAACGGTGCCATATATCAGTGCTGCTTTTCAGTACCCATCAGTGATGCCTGTCAATGCCCATCAGTGTCACCTACCAGTGCCTCCTCATCAGTGCCCATCAGTGCCACCTATCAGTATCCATCAGTGCAGCCTATCAGTTCCCATCAGTGCAGTCTCGTTAGTGCACATCAGTGAAGGAGAAAATTCACTTAGTTACAAAATTCGATAACAAAAACAAAGAAAAAACGTTTTTTTCCCAAAATGTTCAGTGTTTTTTGGTTTAAGAAAAATAAAAAACCGAGGTGATTAAATACCACCAAAATAAAGCTCTGTCACAAAAAAAATGATAAAAATGTCATATGGGTACAGTGTTGCATGACCGCGCAATTGTCAAAGTGTGAGAGCGCTGAAAGCTGGAAATTGGCCTGGACAGGAAGGGGGCATACGTGCCCTGTAGGCTTGTGGCTAAAGGACTTGTCAAAGACCCTGTACTGTGGTTTTTTACACACTTTTTTTTTGTGAATTAGTAGCGGTACCATGTAGCGCATACTCATTCATGTAGGGGGATGCTGGGATCTGGGGGCCCCCTTGTTAAAGGGGGCTTCCAGATTCTGATAAGCCCCCCACCCGCAGACCCCCACAACTACCGGCCAGGGTTGTGGGGAAGAGGCCCTTGTCCCCATCAACAGGGGGACAAGTGCTCTGGGGGGGAGCCCCCCTGCCCCAAAGCACCCCCCCATGTTGAGGGCATGTGGCCTGGTATGGTTCAGGAGGGTGGGGCACTCGCTAATCCCCCCTTTCCTGACCTGCCGGGCTGCATGCTCGGATAAGGGTCTGGTATGGATTTTGGGGGGACCCCACACCATTTTTTTTTTACCCCTTAATATTCATACAGACCCGAAGGGCTTGTTATGGATGGGAGGGGGGACCCCACACTGTTTTTTTTTTTTTTTTATTGCAGACGTTTATTTTTAGATTCAGCTGTGAAAATAAATATTATCTAGACCTTCTAAATAAGTAAAATCATTACAGAAATAATTATAAAGGATAAGAAACAAAAAAAGAATCAATAGAACTAAGGAAATCAAATTAGATTACATGAAGATCTGCCTGGCTACAAATGGTGCTGGTTGTCACACACAGGAGACGTGACCGAGTGCCGGCTATCAGAGGACTCCACACACAGGAGACGTGACCGAGTGCCGGCTGTCAGAGGAATCCACACACAGGAGACGTGACCGAGTGCCGGCTGTCAGAGGACTCCACACACAGGAGACGTGACCGAGTGCCGGCTGTCAGAGGACTCGACACACAGGAGACGTGACCGAGTGCCGGCTGTCAGAGGAATCCACACACAGGAGACGCGACCGAGTGCCGGCTGTCAGAGGACTCCACACACAGGAGACGTGACCGAGTGCCGGCTGTCAGAGGACTCCACACACAGGAGACGCGACCGAGTGCCGGCTGTCAGAGGACTCCACACACAGGAGACGTGACCGAGTGCCGGCTGTCAGAGGAATCCACACACAGGAGACGTGACCGAGTGCCAGCTGTCAGAGGACTCCACACACAGGAGACGTGACCGAGTGCCGGCTGTCAGAGGAATCCACACACAGGAGACGTGACCGAGTGCCGGCTGTCAGAGGACTCCACACACAGGAGACGCGACCGAGTGCCGGCTGTCAGAGGACTCCACACACAGGAGACGTGACCGAGTGCCGGCTGTCAGAGGACTCCACACACAGGAGACGTGACCGAGTGCCGGCTGTCAGAGGAATCCACACACAGGAGACGTGACCGAGTGCCGGCTGTCAGAGGACTCCACACACAGGAGACGCGACCGAGTGCCGGCTGTCAGAGGACCCCACACACAGGAGACATGACCGAGTGCCAGCTGTCAGAGGACTCCACACACAGGAGATGCGACCGAGTGCCGGCTGTCAGAGGAATCCACACATAGGAGACGTGACCGAGTGCCGGCTGTCAGAGGACTCCACACACAGGAGACGTGACCGAGTGCCGGCTGTCAGAGGACTCCACACACAGGAGACGCCACCGAGTGCCGGCTGTCAGAGGACTCCACACACAGGAGACGTGACCGAGTGCCGGCTGTCAGAGGACTCCACACACAGGAGACGCGACCGAGTGCTGGCTGTCAGAGGACTCCACACACAGGAGACGTGACAGAGTGCCGGCTGTCAGAGGACTCCACACACAGGAGACGTGACCGAGTTCCGGCTGTCAGAGGACTCCACACACAGGAGACGCGACCGAGTGCCGACTGTCAGAGGACTCCACACTGAGATTTACTATTGAAGAGCGGCTAAAAAGCAAGCGCCCACAGAGGACGTCTAAAATGTGTTCTGCACATGCTCATTTATATCTGCCATAGACCATGGAAAAGCGTCTAGTTCTTCACTGTCACAACTTTCTTTGAAAAACTATTTTTTATACATTTTACAATTTTTTGGAAATGTCAGATATTGTTTAAAGTGAAGTCCTGATAATTGGGAAAGCAAATTTCGATGTGAACGTCTCTGCAGTGATTTTTCATGGTGTTAGACGTGCTTCTTAGCAAGTCTGCTTTGTGAGTCTGATTCCTGGTTAGTAAATTTGATTTGGCGTCTACTCGTTGATGCTTCTCTTTAGTAAATGTCTTTGCAGTCTAAAAGTAGACGGTCGCTATTAAAAGGTAGACGTTAGCACACGGAAATGTGCCTAGGCACAATAGTAAATCAGGGTCTTGATGTCTCATTAAAGAGAACCCGTCACCACAAAATGCGATCATACGGGGGATATTGGTTCCTTATATGTTGGCATTACAGTGAAAAAATGAAAGGTGCACCTAAACACCTAAAACCCCGCCCCCTAATCATTGAATTCCCACATACATACTAACCAATATTCCAACTGTGCCTACATACAAGATCATGGATTGCACCACACATTACATCACGCCATACATGCCAGAGTGAGAGCAATCATTCTCCATCCATGATTCAGGGTCACCTCTATATTAAGGACCCGGAAAGGCTTTTATAGCGCCCCCT
This sequence comes from Staurois parvus, assembly GCF_062004578.1. Classification (NCBI taxonomy): domain Eukaryota; kingdom Metazoa; phylum Chordata; class Amphibia; order Anura; family Ranidae; genus Staurois; species Staurois parvus. Next base: position 268,729 of record NW_028319004.1, read on the forward strand.
AGGGGCCATTTCTGAGGACAACGTTTGTCATGGTTTCATCATCACACTATTGTAGGGCTGGGCGTGTTGGGTATCTAGTTACTCAGCACAACCTCCTTTGTTTCCTGTTTTTGGGTAAAATATTACATTTGTTCACTAGATGACACTAATTCCTATAAAACGTTGTGCCATCTAATGGCGGAATGCACATTTTCAGCTGTAAATGAATGGTTGGTTTATTATTGCAGCTTGGATGACCTTCTATCCTTCAGTGTGTTCTGTACTCACAAGTGATGAGGATGACCTCAGTGATGGAGATGAATCCATGCCTGATGAAGGGAACTAAGGGCTCCACTTATAGAACATTCATTGGACAGAAGAGACAAGTGTCCATCCAGACATGACAAATTCTGGACCTATGTGATTTAACACAGTGATTTCCTCTGATTGTCAGCTCCATCTAGTGGTCATAATGCAGTATGTTCCTGAAATACCTACATCAGTAAAAGTTGCAGAATATGAAATGATGGTCCCTATTTGGAGCCAATGATCACATGAAATAAAATGTGGCCAAAAGATGTCACAGCCGGGTGAATGCCGGTCACAGTTATTAAACTTTTATTTAATAGATCTATACGTGTTTGTGAAATCTCCCACCACAAAATGTACTCAGCCAATCACAGGGCAGGACTCCATTTTTATTCTTTTCCTGCTATCAATGGCCGACCCGGTCCCACACTTCATCCATGTTTTTGGGGACCTCTGATCTCCTTATGAACTGTTTCTTCCATGACAAAGATCAGCCATGGAGTATATCTGAGGTGTATATCAGGGTGTGCTTCTTCCCCACATGAGAGCTGGGATGTCCAGCAACATTCCCACACTCAAGGCACTAATACACCTCCAGGGTTGTGTGGGACCCCTGATGTACAGGAAGACAGGACTTCAGTGAAGAACATTTCCCTCACTCAGGACAGGAAAGTGTCTTCTTCACCGTGTGAGATCTCTGATGTCTGGAACGACTGGACTTGTCTGAAAAACATTTCCCGCACTCGGGACAGGTATAAAGCTTCTCCTCCATGTGAGATCTCTGATGCTTGTAAAGATGGGCCTTCTGTGAAAAACATTTCCCACACTCAGGACAAGAATATGGCCTCTCCCCCGTGTGAGATCGCTGATGTCTGGAAAGGTTTGACTTGTCTGAAAAACATTTCCCACACTCAGGACAGGAATACGGCTTCTCCCCCATGTGAGATCTTTGATGTGTGTAAAGAATGGACTTCTGTGAAAAACATTTCCCACACTCAGGACAAGAATATGGCCTCTCCCCTGTGTGAGATCGCTGATGTGTTTCAAGTTTTGATTTTTGTACAAAACATTTCCCACACTCAGGACAGGAATAAGGCTTCTCCCCCGTGTGAGATCTCTGATGTTTATGAAGACTGGACTTGTCTGAAAAATAGTTCTTGCACTCAGGACAAGAATAGGGCTTCTCCCCCGTGTGACATCTCTGATGGCTGGAAATATGGGACTTCTGTGAAAAACATTTCCCGCACTCAGGACAGGAATACGGCTTCTCCCCTGTGTGAGATCTCTGATGTTTGTGAAGATCGGACTTCTCTGAAAAACATTTCTCGCACTCAGGACAGGAATACGGCTTCTCCCCCGTATGAGTTCTCTGATGTCTGTAAAAATTGGACTTCAGTGAAAAACATTTCCCGCACTCAAGACAGGAATACGGCTTCTCCCCTGTGTGAGATCTGTGATGTTTGTGAAGACTGGACTTCTGTGAAAAACATTTCCCGCACTCAGGACATGAATACGGCTTCTCCCCCGTGTGAGATCTCTGATGTATGTAAAGATCGAACTTCTGTGAAAAACATTTCCCACACTCAGGACATGAATATGACTTCTCCCCTGTGTGAGATCTTTGATGTATGTAAAGAGTGGACTTGACTGAAAAACATTTCCCGCACTCAGGACAGGAATACGGCATCTCCCCCGTGTGAGATCTTTTATGCACATTAAGTTTGGATTTACAATAGTAACATTTTCCGCACTCAGGACAGGAATACGGCTTTTCTCCCGTGTGAGATCTTTGATGCCTATTAAGATAAGATTTATAACGGAAACATTTCCCGCACTCAGTACAGGAGAAGCTCTTCCCTGTTGGAAGGGCAGCCCGGTCCTGCACCGTCTGAGGTTCCTCAGGATACGAGGAATCTGATGGTCCATCTACACTGGGTGGTGCCGGATGGACATTGGAGGGAGCCGGGTTTTCTCCTGGACTATACTGTGTGATGTCCTCATCTTCTACTTTCCAGTCTGGAGACAAAGTGAGACAATCCTCGGAGGTTTTCCTCATCTCCCGGCCATGGACTAAAATACAAAGACAAAGAGGATTACTAGACAGGAGCTGATTGGTTCCCCCAAACCAGGACTCCGCCCACATCAGGCAACTTGGTCTCTGAGGAGCTTACAAGTCCACCCTCAAGGGAACTAGGAAATGGCTCCTCTGATCTCCTACCAGGTCATTTCTTTATTCACAGACCTTAGTCAGAGAGTGAGGAAACAACCAGAACTGTCTTTTATAGGAGGGACAGTGATGAGGGGATTATAGGACGAGGGTCCCCACCCCCTCTATCACTCATCGCCATCTTCCCAACACAAGAAGTACTGCACTTCCTTATTTAGTCCATGATTTAGTCATGAAGAACAGCGGGGCTGAGCCCCACCAGAGGTCAGAGAGTGAGGATGGGGGGAGAACAACCAAGATGAAGACTGGACTGATCCTGAAGACCACCATCATTGGGGTATTGACTCCTCCCTCATTATCACTTTCTGTTTAAGGGTCCAAAGCTGGAGGATGTTATCACATTATTATCACCATGTAAAATTCTGTCCTCCAATCACATCATCCGATATAAAATGTCCAGCTGGGAGGAAATGGGGGGAACAAAAGAGAATCCATATTATGTGTATATATAGCAGTGGGGGGAGGGGGGAGAGCAGAAGCCAGGAGTATGTAATGTACAACATAGAGTATATAGTGCAGGGGTCAGGAGTATGTAATGTACAATATTGAGTATATAGTTCAGAGGTCAGGAGTATGTAATGTACAACATGGAGTATATAGTGCAGGGGTCAGGAGTATGTAATGTACAATATAGAGTATATAGTGCAGGGGTCAGGGGTATGTAATGTACAATATAAATTATACAGTGTAAGGGTCATGACTCATAATATTGGTATTCAGTAATCAGTAGAAGATTAAATGTTTACTGTAGACAAGTTGCAGAGGTCCCACACCGCTGCCTCCCATCTCCTGAGACTGCACTCAGTGACTTGGGTCTGAGACACTACAGACATACCCCTCCACCCGGCACAGCCAGCAGACCACAGAGCAAAGAACCCTGGGAGAATTGTTCTGCCTGAGATCTTACTGGCCCAGACATGGGACAGAAGACCCAAAACACACACACCCCAGGTGCCTAGGTCTAGTAACACTTATGGTGAAAATGAACATTTTGCTGCCAGCTGAACCCCAGAACCTCCATAAATCCAGTCTAGATACATAAATTGTGTCTGCAGCACAGAGAAGGAAGATTATCCGAGAGAAATCCAGGAATACAGGACGGGGAACACAGCTCAGGAAAGTGACCAGGGGATTACAGGCTGATATCACCCAGTCCCCGCCCTACTCTGGACCAATCAGTGAGCAGTATGGGTGGAGGAATGGATTTAGTGTTCATGACCCACCTGTGCTGATCTCTGTAGGAGTGTCCTCCTCTATAAATGTCCCCGTTATTCCATCCTCCTCCATAGACTGCTGATCATCCCTCACATACGCCTCTTCTTCTTCTGCTTTCACCTCAAATTCTATATCGATTGGATCTCCACTCTAAATCAAGGAAATGAGAGAGAATATCATCTGTAAAATGTAAGATCACATAAAATATCCACACATTGTCTCTATGAGTCCATGTTCTAGATGCTCCATCCCACCAACCTTGTAATAGTGAGGGATGGTGTGACCTTCCTGTGTGGAATCCCGGGAATACAGAGGACGGGGACATCTCTCTGGTGGGTTCCTGGTATTAGGTGGCTCCATCATCTCCTTGTGTCCTTCTGAAAACTCCTCCATCACTCCATACTCCTCATCCTCCTCTTTATACTCTTCTTTAACATCAATATTATCATCCCCGAGGATTCCACTCTGAAAGATATAATAAAACATTCATTGTAACAAACATGCTGTGTATAAATCACAACTACCAATAATTGTCAATCATCTACCTGATGATGGTGAGGGATGGTGTGACCTTCCTGTGTGGAATCCCGGGAATACAGAGGACGGGGACATCTCTCTGGTGGGTTCCCATGACTGGATCCATCTGTAGGAAACACACACACTGACTGAATCCATTGTTTCTATGTGTTTATCAGATGATGGGGGATCTAGGTGGATCCTCCGTACTGCTCTCTCCTTTACAATAAAGTCTCCTCTTACCCGGTGATGTGAGGGGCGGCTGATTGTCCATCATGACGTCCTTGTAGAGATCCTTGTGTCCTTCTAAATACTCCCACTCCTCCATGGAGAAATAGACAGTGACACCCTGACACCTTATAGGAACCTGACACACACAATGATACAGTCACCATCCAGACACATCCCTTGTCTGTTACTGGAGAATGTCCCAGAATTCCCGGCACCGCTCACCTCTCCTGTCAGCAGCTCAGTGATCTCTCTGGTGACTTCTAGAATCTTCTTCTTCTTTCTCTCTTCTATCAGGGAGGGAGGTGGAGGCAATGTGATGTCATATGATCTCCAGACTTCACAGGAGGAAAACTCTACATCTGAACACAAATAATCACATCAAATGATATTCCCAGAATCCTCCTCACCTCTCCATTCAGGTCTCCATTTTATTAAAGCCCCACTTCAGGCTGAGGTATAATTCCCCCCACAGGACCCCCACACTACGCAGGGTATAGGCTTGTTGCAGCATTCTGATGTCATTACATACAACGCAGGACCAACAGTCCCACTTTACATGTGAGGATACCAAGGGGCCCCACATCCTAAGAGCATCAGAAAAATGTCAGATGAAGGGACATTGGGGGGAGGAGCTGTGAGGTCAGTGTGATGTCATAGGATTCTCTGACTCTGAATGGAGGGACATTGGGAGGAGGAGCTGTGAGGTCAGTGTGATGTCATAGGATTCTCTGACTCTGGATGGAGGGACAATGGGAGGAGGAGTTGTGGGGTCAGTGTGATGTCATAGGACATATAGACTCTGGATGGGGGGTCATTTGGATGGGGAGATTTGAGGGGTCCTCTATATGAGGCTCCCCTATAAACCAAATCCTTGTTCCTGGGTGCGTCCTACCTCTCCTAAACTGAGGAGTGAACTTTGACCTTTACCATCCAGAAATCTGTCCGGAATCTGTGGAAGTAAGCTGTCATGTGATCAGGTGACGTGCGGAGGAACGGAGTGTAAATAGCAGACAATTGTCTCCAGAGCCCCTAATGGTGGGGATGGATTTGGCGGCGTGCTGGTGCCAAGTTTCCTCCCCCCAGGGTCACTGCAGGTGTGGAGAAAAGCTGTGTAAGAGGATATGGAGGAGAGATGAGGAGGAGATCCAGGAATCAGGAGAAAGGTCAGGGCAAGCAACAGACGAGCGCATCCAAGAGACCAAGCCGGGGTCACTACACAGAAAATCAATCCAAGGAAACAACAGGCAGGACGAGGAATAGCAAGAAGGAGCTGAGAGACAAATGAGAATATTGCTCAGCCAATGGGAGATGATCTCAGCATGACTTCCATCATGAAGGAGATGAGGGGGAGGGGAGGAAGTCACTGAAGGTGACCATAGATCCATGGAAATTCAGCTGGTTCAGCAGGGATCGCTCACATTTCCATCCATGTGTGGCCACTGCCGGATAAAAGCCACTCCCCCAGCGGCTATAGCCAATAGCTTCAGTGCTGATCCGTGTATTCTGAGAGCGGAGGAGTCCCCCCATTGTCAGAATACAAGAGTGCAGCAGGGAGGATTCCCTCATCCACCTCCAGTGTTTGGATGGGGGAATCACTTCAGCTTTTTATGGTCATCCCGCTGGCTGAACGATAAAACTGAACCATGTAGGCCAGCTTTGGGGGCAAATATATTATCATCAACTCCTCCCCCTGAAGGGGTTCATCTACATATTACCTCCTCTGCCGCCAGATCCAGGAATGTCTCCTCTCTACTTCCTCATTCATGGAACTTCCTGTCTGTACCTGACATCACTTCCTGTCTGTACCTAACCTCACTTCCTGTCTGTACATGACATCACTTCCTGTCTGTCTTCCATAGAGACTTCCTGTCTGGGTAGAGATGAGATCACCACCTTGTGGAGCTCAGAGGAACTGCAGCCCCGAGAAGCGTCTGGTAGTGTGACCCCGGTGTAGGGGCAAGATGAGTTCCCCCATGAAGATGTGTGTCTCTGATGCATCTGCGCATGTCACGGTTTTTGGCAGCAGCAGATGATCGCCGATCACCATCCATAGCACAGAACTGCCACATCTAAGAAATTAAATATTATTAAATTTTATGATTATTATAATTATGAATTAACTAGTTAACAAAAGTAAGAAATTGCCATGAAGGGTTAATTCAAGAAGGTCGGATGCAGCAGTTTAGTAATCGATTGATTGTGACTGAAACTGTAACATGTGCAGATGTGTCCGGGACACACATCTTCATGGGGGACTCATCTTGCCGCTACACCGGCCTTGTGCTGGGTGTGTATGGACTGTAGATCCTTATAGAGGGGTCACCTCCACTCCCACCAAGGGGGACAGAAATATATGACTCCTCGGGGGAGGGGTTTTGGCCCCTTTGATTTTGCAGTAACATTGATTGCAGATTTAGTCCTGTAGAACATCTGGTATATGGATACAAAGCCCCCCCAGCTGGGAGTAAAGGGTGGAAATGGCTGGTGACCCCCAGATTTGGGCAATGATGTCATCACTATAAATGGATAAAACCCGCGCTATGTGTAACAACTCCAAACCTACAAAAACCTTCTAGCGGACTGCTGCTGTAACAAAGGGAAGGATTCCCTGTCATCTAGAAGAGCATTATGTGTCACAGCGCTGTCCTATTGTGTGTGCACAGAAATCATCACAAATACACTACAAATATGTGGAGACATTCAGAGATAAAGAGCTCGGGGCTCCAAATCCTATTCTCTGCACATCCACTGCTTCCACTTTACACCCACTTCATTGGTCCTATGGGGTTTATCAATAAATGAAGGAAACTGAACCGTGTGCAAATCATCCACAACATAAAGTGCTTTGTGCTCAAGATGCTGCTCCCTGCACATCCACTGCTTCCACTTTACACCACTTCATTCATCTCATCAGATTTGCTGCTATAGGAAATCATTTAAAATGATCATAAAAACAATTCTGCAGCTAATTGGCCACTAGGATTACTTTTACATGAAAGCCACCCACCAGCTAATAATCCAGCACTAGAATGATGCCTGTAGCTGCAAGCATCCTCCCGGTATAACCACTCCAAGTCCAGCGACGTTCCAGTACATTGCTGGTCCATGTTGGACATATATGTACCAGCAGAGAACACGGACATACGATGAATCGGGTCTGCGGACCAATATGACTGCAATTCATTCTTTTCTGTAATGTCCATGTAGAGGGTTCAGCCCAAACAAATGTTTTAATTTCATAAACGGTGATAGAGTTCCATGTGAATTGTGTGACAAGAGCTGAATTTGGGGGGCGGCCATGTATTGTGGTGTATAAATTGCCTTGGCCCACAATTGGTACAAATCTTCTGTGAAGAACAGTGGAGGGGCTGAACACTAGTGCTGGCAGTGACCGGGCCGATCCGGCTAACACTGAGTATTGGGGACACTATACAAAGCCGGCACTAGTATAGTTCTGTTCATGATCAATATATTGATCCGTACAAACACTATACTAGTAATGGCGGTGATCAGCGACCTATAGTGTGAGTGCGACAGTGTGCGGCCAATCTAACGCCAGCTGACCCTGGCTGGGAGGGGCTTACTGACCCTGACACTATGTGATGTCACTAGTGGCAGGAATACAGAGATCAGTGATACATTCTATATACTGACACTGTACTAATGGCACTGGCTGGGTGACGGGGCCATCAAAGGGTTAAATGTGCTAATCTAACGTGTGTGTACAATGTAGTGGTGCTTTTACTCGGTGCCGTGTTCTCTCTTCTCTCCCTGGACTGACCGGGGGGGGCAGTGGGGGGGCGCAGGCGCATTGACACCCCAAAACAGGAAGTGATGCAGATTACGCCACTTTGCCAAGAGCTGCTGCTCGCCCACAAAATGCGGGTAAGTGGTTGGCAAGTAGTTTAAAAAAAAACCTTAAAAACATTTTAAAACAAAATTCTCAATATGGTATTTAACTTTTTTTTAATACTTGTATCAGAATAGTAGGATGTTACCATAGTAACCATTGTACTACTGTGGGGGGAGGGGGGTGATCAGGGATTTTTTTTCCACACTTTTCTTTGCTGTAGAAATAATGGTGATTTCTCCTGCAGTGCAAAGCTTGCTGTCAGAACCGAACTCATTCATCAACTGTCATCAGTGAGTTAGATTTTTGACAGCTCAAGATAGTGATCTGTGATTGGCTCATAGGATGCTGTGATTGGCCCCATGTATCATGTGACAGCTGTGGGCCAATCACAGCTCACTAGGAGGAGAAGCAGAGCTGTTATGAATGAGATTGATTCATAACAACTGCTTACATTGTGATCACCTAGAGATCACATGATCACCGGGTCACAATCACTGGGATCTTCATTCCGCTGTATCCACCAGACACAGCAGTCGGGGGTGGGGGAGCGCTGTGTGCCGGCTCGGGTGTGTGATGTGCCTCCTGTGTTAGTACAGCCAGAGTGACTACACGTACATTGCTTTGCCTATAGCTGCCGCCTGGCCACAGTACATTGCGGGTGGGAAGCGGGTAATCTAGGACTAAGGATTCCAAGCTCACTCCTTGGGCCATGATATCATCCAGGCAAGAAATGTAAGTTCTGTGTTCCAATTATGAGGTGACAACAGCATAGAGTGCTTTCAGGATAATGGACAAAGGTAGACAAGCATTGCATGCTGTTGTTGTGTGAAGCAAGTCTGTCTCCTTTTTTATTACAGATAATACATTTTGTTTGGCTTTTTCTACATTGTTCCCCGATCCTGACATTCGTGGCCTCCTGGGCTGGATGTGCCGCTGGATTCAGGCCCTGGAGCAAGCCCTGGAGGTGGAACCAGACGAGGACCAGCCCAGCCTTGGAGCCTATTTCAGGCAGCAATTTTAGTTTAGTTACAATTTTTTATGATGTTTTATAGTTTTCTATTGATTGTTGGTAATAAATGTTCTATTTCTCTTGGACAGTGCCCTGTGTTGTGGCCTTCTTCAGCCTTTGCAGGTCGGCAATCTTCTTCATTGCAGTTGGAGCTGATCTGCATGTCCCTAAAGCATTGCAGGACTCTGCTAGCTCCAGCTGCACTGGACAATCTTGCTTACCTGGAATGTCTGGTAATGTCCAAACAAAGTGTTTTCTGGCAAGTCCAGCTTTAGGACTGTAGCAGATAGGATTGCATGTTTCCGAGAGGTAAACCAGCTCCTTCCATCCTAAGCTGGGATACATAAAGATTGAAGTTGTCTGCTTGCTGTCTGCAGCTACTCCCAATCTTGGTTTGCTTCCTCTTGTGAAATGCTGCAACAGTTTACACAGAACACTCCATTCACGTTACATTGTTCACGTTTGGAGTAGCTCTTCATTCCATCCAGGGACTTCTACATAGCTTGGTGGAGTGGAGTTGTGCAGACTGCCAAAAGGGGGTGCAGCCAAGTAGACAATGTGTGGGGGGATCCTGTGCCCCAACTCTGTCAAGATGTTTCCCATCACCTCATCTCTAGTTGGGATTGGCATTACACAGAAGTCACATGACTTGAAAGCTGCTCTTGGAAGGACTATCAGTTATGGATGAGACCAGTTACATGCAATGTCCCCCAGAAAAGAAGGGGCCCTAATGGCCAAATTGTCTATCTGCTCCACACATACCACTTGGATCCAACTTGTTCCTCATTCACATGTCAGTGTTTTGACAACAAGAGGTGGGGAGGGAATGAAGTGAGGAACAAGTGTCCACTGGGCACATAAATTCCATAGGCACACACGTCTAGAATCAGGCAGCTAAAGATCCTATGCTCCCCAACCAATCTCGGGGCAAGATGTTACACGGGGTGTAAAGCAAACTTAGTCTGGGTCCAGTTAGTCCAGCATAATGATAGTCCAAACAACAGAAGGCCTTCTTCTTATTCTCCCAACTTTTCTGTGTCTCTAGCATTCCTTGGCAGGCTTACTGTGTGTAAGTTGTGTCCTGGTGTCACGCCTGGTGTCCTGGATATTACACACTTCTTGTATAGTGTGTGTCAATGAAGTAGCACAGGGAACATATTTGGACAGCAGTGTCAGTCTCTGGGGAGGTGAATGTTCCATGCAGGAGTCTTGGCCAAAATCAGCACCCCAAAAAGACAAAAGCTAGCCGACACTTAGAAAACAAGCTGCAATATTGTGTGTTCCCATATTGGGGAACGTTGGCCTTGCCCACAGAGTCCACTGATAATTCTAAGCTCCCTTGGGGCAGCCAAATGGTTAGCAGATAATGGCCAACCGCTACATGTGCCAGAGAACTTGTGTGATGGGGAACAGCTAAAACTATTTGCAGGACAGACCACCAGGTGAAAACAGCAGAAAGGCCAAAGAGTCTAACCACCAATGCCTCTGGAAGGGTCACCTTTTAGTTTTCTTTCTGAAGTGCTGCTTTTTTAGTGTTCGCTATTTGGAATTATTGGTAGCCATACTCAGAAAAGCACCTGTGTTGGATTCCCTACATGACCAAGCCACCATTATTACCCCAAATGCATTTCTGACAATTTGAAAGACACGTTCTGCTACTTTCCAAATAATGTTTATTACAAAAAAAATACAAAATGAATGGGTGGGTGTGACGGTTGGGGGGGTACAGTGTGTGGGGGGGCTGGGAAAGAGTGGTGGGGAGGGAGTGCAGGGGGAGGGGTTTAATAGGGGGAATGGAAGACTGAGAATGTGGGGAGGGGCATTTGAGGGCTGAGGAGAGTGGGCAGGATGTGGAAGGTAAGGGTGGAAACGGGATTGAGAGGAGGGGCATGTAGAAATAAGGGGAGGGGGTGTGAAAGTGGGGGTGTGGTCAAGGGGAGTGTGAGGAAGGTGCAGAAGAGGGATCCATGGGGAAGGAGGCATACTGGTCTTCAGGTGGGGTTTCTTGAGGGGGTTGCTCCAGAGTGGGTATTTCCAGAATCGGCACCTCCAAAGCTTGTTCCCCTGCTGCTTCCCCGGCACTTTCTACAGGGGAACTCTGTGGCAACCTTGGCATTGGCCCCAAACTACTACTGCACAGGGGTTGGGAGCCTCTGGCTGAAGGTGCATTTTGTTCAGGACCTGCTTGACATAAGGCCCGGATATCATGACTAAGGTCCTGCAACGCTGCAGTCTGCTCCCTGACCGAGGTGAGAACTTCAAGCAGGGCTTCATGTTGGAGCCCCAGTAACCTTTCTATATTACTGGATGCATTAGAAAGCCTCCTTTGCTCCCATAATCTCTCCATGTTGAACACCAGCCTTTCCCCAAGCTTGAGAAGGGGGCCGGGTCCAGGTGGACGGGGTGCCGATCCAGCTGCATCCAATGTTGGCTACAAAGAGAAACAAACAAAAAAGAAAGAGTGTTTAACACACAGCACAAGCATACAGTAGGACAGGGGCCTCGTCTGACATCAAACACTAGATCATGTTCTTGTCCCACCCCTAGGACCAGGTATTGGTGAATGCCTTTCCCTGACACATTACACTGGATGAACATTTGACTGAAATGAATGGTTTGGCATCTTTACCCAGACTGATACCTTCCTGCTGATTTGTCACCTGCACATCACTCCCTCCAGCTCCTGACTAAGCAATAATCCGAAAAAAGTAAGTTACACATCACGTTGCCAAATCCTGCCCAGCCAGGAACGGAGTTATACTCTAAATGGGTGACTCATTAGGGAGAACATCTTTAGCATCTCTTACCGGATGTTCAGGCAACTCAGGTGGAGGTGACGGCATTTCACACAAGTTTGGAGTGCCTGAACTTCCCTGCACCACAAAACAAAAACAAATGCATGACATTTCCCAAATACACATTCAACATGCATTTGTACATCCCCACCCCATTACAGCAGTTCCCGTACCCCAACATCAGATGCAGATTCTTCTCCCACTCCAAAAGCTGGGGCCTCCAGGGGCAAAAGATGATCTGCAAATAGAGTTCAAGATGCTGATTAGCAACAGATACTAGTTAGGCTGTATGTATGATGTGACATTTGTGACCAAGGTTTGAGGGATTGCTCATTGGTATGTTCTTCACTCATTTATCCAGACAAATAGGACACTGGCAGCCACAGCCCAGGAGACTGTTTGAGAGAAGAAAGCGGCATGGTAAGGCTCAGGAGCAGGGGCCACAAGAATGAGGGGCCACCTTTCCTGCCAAACAAGGAGGCAGATGTGTTAGGATGGCTCCATTATGCCCATAAGCTACTGCAGCCATTTTGACTATGGGCTTCAAACATCAAAACAAAATATATAACATTTTTCGTTAAGGCAACATTCCAAAAAGGATTTGGACAAAATCAAAAACAAAATGGGTCAAATCAAATATAAATGTTCCCCAAAATATTTCCAAAGCCAGACAAACACATGTAAATGAATCCAAAAGAAATGAAACTCTACTGCATGCTGGACAGACTGCAAGCATACACCCTGGGAAATACCCGCTGGACTATCGACAACCAAGCCTCTCACCACTCCTATCCGCCCTCCTGGGCACCCCCCTAAAATGCCTCTTCCACTCGTCCTTCTCATTTTCCTCTCCTCCGTTCCCAAAATCCATTCACTATATCCCTCTGCTCCTCCCAAACAATTGTATATTGTGTCCTCACTGCTTCCTTCACCCCTCTACGGCACCCACCACCTCCTCCTATTACTCCACTCTCCCACTGACCCCAACACCTCCACTAGTAGTTTCTCACGCTCCTGCACATCCCGCTACCATGCCACCTTCCTCACCCTTCTCCTCCTCCTAGCCGCGGGGGACATCTCTCTGAAGCCTGGCCCTCCACCACCTCCCTTACCCACACAACACCCTCCCGCCTCCATGTCCTGCCCCAACCCCCGCAACTTAGTATCTGTCCCCCTGCTCTCTAAAATCACCCCCCCGTATTCATGTGCACTCCTGAACGCTTGATCGGTGTGCAACAAGCTTACCGCCATCCACGACCTCTTTGTTTCCCGCTCCCTCAACCTCCTAGCGATCACGGAAACCTGGATCCAGCCCACTGAATCTACCTCCCCTGCTGCACTCTCCTATAGAGGTCTCACCTGGACCCACTCACCCAGGCCCAATGGTCGTGAAGGTGGTGGGGTTGGTCTGCTCCTGTCACCGCAGAGCACCTTCCGAGTCCTCCCAAACCCCCCCTCCCTATCCTTTTCCTCCTTCGAGGCCTACTGCGTCAGACTATTCTCCCCAACCCCCCTGAAGATTGCTGTGATATACCGGCCTCCTGGATCCATATCTCGCTTCCTGGATGACTTTTCCTCCTGGCTACCCTTCTTCCTCTCCTCTGAGTTACCCACCATCATCCTTGGGGATTTCAACATCCCCGTCAACCCGGACACAGCCCGTCTCCTCCACTTAACTTCCTCCTTTACACTTGCACAGTGCATACAATCCACCACCCACTCCGAGGGAAATATCCTAGACCTTGTCTTCTCCAACCGCTGCGCTCCCCACGACCTCACTAACACCCCCTTCCCTCTCTCTGACCACAACCTGATTACCTTCTCTATCTCCTCGTCCTCCAACGCCTACCCCTCCAAATGTCATACTACTACCAGCCTTAACCTCCACAACCTTAACCCTGCCCCCCTCCACTCTGCAGCTGATCAACTCCACGACAGCATCCTCCCCCTGTCCTGCCCCGACTTGGCTATGACTGTCTACAACAACGCGCTGTCAACAGCCCTTGACTCACTAGCGCCTTTAACCACACACAACATCAAACCCTGACCGCTCCAGCAGACTGATCACACCTAAACCCTCAAACGACACAGTCATGCCCTGGAGCGACTATGACGCAAAACCAAATCCCAACAAGCCTTCACCCGCTACAAATCTGCCTTCCACACCTACACCTCCTCCCTCCACGCAGCCAAACAAGCCTACTTCCTGACCCTCATCAAGGCCCTCTCCTCCAATCCTCGCCGACTCTTCTCCACCTTCAACTCTCTACTCTCGCCACCCCCACCTCCACCCAGCACCTCACTCACCGCCCTTGAGATTGCCAATCACTTCAGAAACAAGATTGACACAATTCGCAAGGACATTGCCACAACTCACACGCCCTCTCAACCCGTCCCCTCTCACACAGCTACCCCCTCATCCCCCCTCTCCCTCGACATAACCCACAGGGACGTCATCACTGCTCAAACTCCCTCCAACCCCGTTCCCCCTCACTCAGCTACCCCCTCATCACCCCTCTCCCACGGCCCCACCACTGCTCTGACCTCCACTTCCACCCCACCCTTCATTCCTCATACTGAAGCCCCCTCAACACTCCACACCTTTGACCTTACTACCATCGAGGAAGTCTCCAAGATCCTCTCTGATGCCTGCCTCACCACCTGCCCCCTCGACCCTATCCCCTCACAATTCCTACGACCTCCCTCCCCCTCCATCCTACGCACCCTCACCCACATCTTCAATCTCTCCCTCCCCTCCGGCACTTTCCCCTCCCTTCTGAAACATGCACACATCACCCCCATACTTAAAAAGCCCTCCCTGGACCCCAATGACCAGAACAACCTCAGACCCATCTCCCTGCTCCCATTTACAGTCAACCCCTTGAGCGCCTAGTCTACACCCGCCTAGGCTCACACCTCAGCGACAACAACCTCCTCGATCCCCTACAATCTGGCTTCCGTCCCCTACACTCCACCGAAACTGCCTTACTCAAACTCTCCAACGACCTGCTAACAGCCAAAGCTAATGGCCACTATTCAGTACTCCTACTCCTTCACCTCTCTGCGGCCTTTGACACAGTCGACCACCCCCTCCTCCTATAAAAACTACACTCCCTCGGCCTCAGAGATTCTGCTCTCTCCTGGCTCTCATCCTGTCACAACGCTCTTTCAGCGTTACCTATAATGCTACCACCTCCCCCTCACTCCCCCTCTCTGTTGGGGTCCCTCAAGGCTCTGTCCTCGGGCCCCTTCTCTTCTCCATCTACACCTCCTCCCTTGGCCAACTCATACACTCTCATGTCTTCAACTACCACTTATATGCCGACCACACACAAATCTATCTCTCAACCCCCCACCTCATCCCCTCGGTCTCCGCCCGAATCACACACCTACTGAACGACATATCTAACTGGATGTCACTCCACTTCCTTAAACTGAACCTCTCCAAGACCGAGTTTCTTGTCTTCCCCCCAGCCCGGACACCACCCCCCATTGACTTCTCCGTCACATCCAACAACGCAAATATCAAACCAGCCCCGCAGGCCAGAGTACTTGGTGTCATTCTGGACTCCAACCTATCCTTCCAGCCCCAAGTCCAATCTTTAACAAGCTCGTGCAGACTCCACCTCCGCAACATGCAGACTCCACCTCCGCAACATCGCCAAAATCCGCACGTTCCTAACCCCAGAAACCACTAAACAGCTCATCCACTCCCTCATCATATCACGACTCGACTACTGCAACTCCCTCCTCACTGGCCTGCCTCGCCGCTGGCTATCCCTGCTTCAGTCGATCCTGAATATGGCTGCCAGACTCATTCACCTTTCCAACCACTCCATCTCCGCCACCCCCCTCTGCCAATCCCTCCACTGGCTTCCGATTGTGCAACGGATCAAATTCAAAATCCTAACACTGACGTACAAAGCCGTCCACCATACTGCCCCGAACTACATCACTGACCTAATATCCAAGTACCATCCAACACGCACACTCCGCTCCTCACAAGACCTCCTTCTCTCTAGTTCCCTGGTCTCCTCCTCCCATGCCCTCCTCCAGGACTTCTCCAGGGTGTCATCCATCCCCTGGAACTCCCTGCCCCAACCCATCAGATTATCACCTACTCTCCTCTCCTTTAGGTGCACCCTGAAACCCACCTCTTCAGGGAAGCCTACCCCACCCCCTGCTAACTTGCTGACCTCCTCCACTCTTCCTACCACTCCATCCCCCACAGCTATCTCCTCCTGTACCACTATCCCCTCCCTCCTAGATTGTAAGCTTGAAAGAGCAGGGCCCTCAATCCCCTCATGTTTTGCATTGTATTGTTATTGTTCTGCCCCCCTTTGTAATGTACAGCGCTGAGCGAACTATCGGCGCTTTATAAATACTGTATAATAATAATAATATAACTGTTGATCTGAAGAGAGCAAGAGCAATGCATCCAAAACTCCTTTAATCACTTTTAAACCACAGGTCTCCTGCAAACTCAATGTGAAAAAGAAAATTATTAACTCATGTGGCAGTCTCAGAGTATCCGAAAACATTAAACAGCCTTTCCTGATGATTGGAAGCTGTTTGAGCTACAAAGGGCGGGACTACTCAATATTGAACCCTACGGACTAAGACTGGGATGCCATTCAAGTTCATGTGTGTGGAAAGGAAGTCATCCCAGCAGTGTTGGCAATATAGTGTATTTGTCAATGAACAATAGATTAGTCTTTATGATGCCTTTTGGGCTTTAGGCGACTTCAATCCTGAGATACTCGGTGGATAAGTCTGACAAAGGAATAGATCTTCCTGCTAGTCATGCGATGTGCAAAACTCAGTCTAATTATTGGCCCCAAGTTTACATGAGAGGCCCAAAGTGACATTTTTTTTTGCTTTTATTTTTGATCTGGCTGAGTTTTTGGGCTTTGGGAAAATGGCTCCAAGAATACTCAGTCTTGGTATGTATTTTTTTTGGCCTTTACATTTGGAGCAATGAGAGAATGGTCACCGTCACTTGACAATTGGGTGAGTAGCAACATTTCTTGATGTTGACCTCAAGTTTTACGGTTTTTTTTGGTAATCTGCCGTGATCACATGGTAAAACGTTGCGGTGTTTGGCCTTTTACCACATCGCATGATCAGCTGTCTCCATAGGACACAGCAACCCCTGAGATGGCTGGGTGTGCACCCCCAGGGGCGTGCAGGAGGGCATGTTCTTGGAGGATGTCATAGGACGCCCTCCCCGGACTGTAGCCAAATGACAGCTACAGTGCGGGTGACAAGTGGTTAAACACTACTTTGGGAAAACTGCATCCTTAAGGGGGCCAATAAACTCATTGAATGGAAATGTAAACAATCATGAGCTCTTCTGGGCTTTAATTTTAACAAGGATTTGCCTGGAGACCTTAAAATGAGACTTACTGATTCCAAGTGAAGTGGAGGAATGTTGCCAGTTCTGCCACCCATAGTGGTGACCAAAGTGTGTTTGACCTTCCCTTTGTGTGGCTCAAACCTGAAGGTGAGCGGCACGATTGGGAGGTGATGGGTCCCTGTAGTGGATCATTTCCTGTATATTGAGCAGGCATGATATATGATGTCACTAAACACCAAACACATTGGATATTCTGGGACTGCCAGAGTTGAGCATGTTGACGTTGGTCAGATTACATGTATGTGTTTACATGCGTGGAATGTTTTTGTGTCTGAGAGAACTTGTGAAGTTGTGAGGGCGAGTCTGATTTGGAACGCTCAGGAGATGTCAGCTAGTTAGTGATGTTTGGAACTTTATTGCCCTCATCAGTTAGTTCCCCCATTTGGTTTGGTGGGGTTACCTGCTTTTCTTGGTCTGGGGAAACTGGTCCCAGGACATTTGGCAGGGATTAGACACATTTCTGTGTGGTAACAGTTTTCCACACTGATTTCTCTAGGGGTTTGAGAGCAATACAGTGAGGAACCCCAGAAATGCAGCGTGTTGTGGAGATATATTTGTGGTCACACAGAGTTTAGCATTGGTTTGTTCTGCATTCCTAAGAGGATGCTCATTGGCTCATCCTGAGTGATTATGATTGTTGTAGACAAGCACATTAATACATACCCAGATCTTCCTCCTGGCCCGACTGCAGTGGGGGGAGCCGCTCCTCCTCCTCCTGCTGATGTTGTGCTGTGAATAGGACATTGACATGTGAGATGTTTGATGTTCTAGCAGTCTGTTCAACATTACGGGGTGCATTCCCAATGAGTACTTACCAGGAGGGAACACCTCTGGATCAGTGTATGCAAGATCTGGCTTGTCCTCTGATGGTCTGGCTGGGGCTGCCCCTGCCTCGGGATAGGCTACAACACAAGACAAAATGAACAACAAATGGTAAATGTTAAAAAGATAACACAGCTTTGAAGACACAATATGGACATGTGTAGTGTACTTACCACTGTGGCAATCATCAGTATCTCCATGAGCCGTCACCCCAAAAATCGCGTTGAGGCGAATGATCGGCAGAAGTGCCAGTTCTGCCTGAGACAGGTCCTGCAGATGGTCAGGGTCCACCCCATGCCTTGTAACATGCCCCTGCTGAGCCCACAGAGTCAGCTTCTCCTTTAAACTCCGCCTCAGATCACGCATACGCTTCTTCACATTCTTGAGGTCCCGATGTGCCATCCTGCCCACTGCATTTACGGCCACCGTGATTTCCTTCCACAGACGGTCCCTTGCTGCCTGACCGCTGCGGGAGGACCTGGGCCCCGAGATGCATTTAGCCCGATCTACATAAGCAACCACCAGGGCCCAGATCTCATCATGGGAGAAGGGTGGAAACTTGGGCTGGGACTGGGCCCGGGTCTGGGACCTTCCGCTTCTCCTAAATATCCCTTCTCTTGGGCTCCACGGGGAGGCAGCAGCCCCAGGTGAGGTCCTCAGCTCAGCTTCCACTTTTTTTCTGAAGGAAAACTGGCCCCTTCTGCCACCAGTTTGTGACCCCTTCACACCACAGCCAGACCTCTGGCCCACCCTAGCCCTAGTGGACCCCTTGGCCCCAGTAGCTCCCCTGGCATCATGGCCAGGGGGAGGCCCAGTGTCCCACTTGGCACTACGGCCCCCCCTGGAAGCCTGGCCTCTTTGCCCCCTTGGGGTTGCCATGGGAGGACAAGTGGGCAGGAAGTCTGGCTGGGTGCTGTTTGCAGCAGCAGCAGGTCCTAAGTGTTGGTAAGTCCGTGTGTTAGTGTGGAAATCTGCAACAGAAAAAGGGACATAAGGGCAAGGGTCAGTTGTCTGGGTCATAAGACTGGAAGAATTGCTCTGTCAGAGATTTTGCAAGACCAGGGCATGGGAAAGAAGGTCCAAGACCCAAATGCCAAGTGCCAAGTCAAGCAACGTCTATGGTGAAAATCAACATTTTGCTGCCAGCTGAAGCCCAGAACCTCCATAAATCCAGTCTAGATACATAAATTGTGTCTGCAGCACAGAGAAGGAAGATTATCCGAGAGAAATCCATGACCCACCTGTGCTGATCTCTGTAGGAGTGTCCTCCTCTATAAATGTCCCCGTTATTCCATCCTCCTCCATAGACTGCTGATCATCCCTCACATACGCCTCTTCTTCTTCTGCTTTCACCTCAAATTCTATATCGATTGGATCTCCACTCTAAATCAAGGAAATGAGAGGAAATATCATCTGTAAAATGTAAGGTCACATAAAAAAACTCCACACATTGTCTCCATGAGTCCATGTTCTAGATGCTCCATCCCACCAACCTTGTAACAGTGAGGGATGATGTGACCTTCCGGTGTGGAATCCCAAGAATACAGAGGATGGGGACATCTCTCTGGTGGGTTCCTGTAGCTGGATGACTCCACCATGGTGTCCTGGTACAGATCTTTGTGTTCTCTTAGAAGCTCTGACTCCTCCATCCCCCCATCCTCATCCTCCTCCTCTTTTATCTCTTCTTTAACCTCAACTTTAGGATCTCTCAGGTTTCCACTCTGAATATATAATAAAAATGACATCAATGGCAACAATGCAGATAATGTACAGATCCTAATGATACTATCAGTGATTGTTCCTCATCTACCTGATGATGGTGAGGGATGGTGTGACCTTCCTGTGTGGAATCCCGGGAATACAGAGGACGGGGACATCTCTCTGGTGGGTTCCTGGTATTAGGTGGCTCCATCATATCCTTGTGTCCTTCTGAAAACTCCTCCATCACTCCATACTCCTCATCCTCCTCTTTATACTCTTCTTTAACATCAATATTATCATCCCCGAGGATTCCACTCTGAAAGATATAATAAAACATTCATTGTAACAAACATGCTGTGTATAAATCACAACTACCAATAATTTTGGTTAATCTATATGTCCTATGACATCACAGTGACCTCACAGCTCCTCCTCCCAATGTCCCTCCATCCAGAGTCACAGAATCCTATGACAGATAGACTCTGGATGGAGGGACATTTGGATTGGGAGATTTGAGGGGTCCTCTATATGAGGCTCCCATACAAATTAAATCATTGTTCCTGGGTGCGTCCTACCTCTCCTAAACTGAAGAGTGAACTTTGACCTTTACCATCCAGAAATCTGTCCGGAATCTGTGGAAGTAAGCTGTCATGTGATCAGGTGACGTGCGGAGGAACGGAGTGTAAATAGCAGACAATTGTCTCCAGAGCCCCTAATGGTGGGGATGGATTTGGCGGCGTGCTGGTGCCAAGTTTCCTCCCCCCAGGGTCACTGCAGGTGTGGAGAAAAGCTGTGTAAGAGGATATGGAGGAGAGATGAGGAGGAGATCCAGGAATCAGGAGAAAGGTCAGGGCAAGCAACAGACGAGCGCATCCAAGAGACCAAGCCGGGGTCACTACACAGAAAATCAATCCAAGGAAACAACAGGCAGGACGAGGAATAGCAAGAAGGAGCTGAGAGACAAATGAGAATATTGCTCAGCCAATGGGAGATGATCTCAGCATGACTTCCATCATGAAGGAGATGAGGGGGAGGGGAGGAAGTCACTGAAGGTGACCATAGATCCATGGAAATTCAGCTGGTTCAGCAGGGATCGCTCACATTTCCATCCATGTGTGGCCACTGCCGGATAAAAGCCACTCCCCCAGCGGCTGCAGCCAATAGCTTCAGTGCTGATCTGTGTATTCTGAGAGCGGAGGAGTCCCCCCATTGTCAGAATACAAGAGTGCAGCGGGGAGGATTCCCCCATCCACCTCCAATGTGTGGATGGGGGAATCACTTCAGTTTTTATGGTCATCCCGCTGGCTGAACGATAAAACTGAACCATGTAGGCCAGCTTTGGGAGCAAATATATTATCATCAACTCCTCCCCCTGAAGGGGTTCATCTACGTATTACCTCCTCTGCTGCCAGATCCAGGAATGTCTCCTCTCTGCTTCTTCCTGATTCACCTCTCCCCTGGAACTTCCTGTCTGTACCTGACATCACTTCCTGTCTGTACCTGACATCACTTCCTGTCTTCCATAGAGACTTCCTGTCTGGGTAGAAGTGAGATCCCCACCTTGTGGAGCTCAGAGGAACTGCAGCCCCGAGAAGCGTCTGGTAGTGTGACCCCGGCCTTGTGCTGGGTGTGTATGGACTGTAGATCCTTATAGAGGGGTCACCTCCTCTCCCACCAAGGGGGACAGAAATATATGACTGCTCGGGGGAGGGGTTTTGGCCCCTTTGATTTTGCAGTAACATTGATTGCAGATTTAGTCCTGTAGAACATCTGGTATATGGATACAAAGCCCCCCAGCTGGGAGTAAAGGGTGGAAATGGCTGGTGACCCCCAGATTTGGGCAATGATGTCATCACTATAAATGGATAAAACCCGCGCTATGTGTAACAACTCCAAACCTACAAAAACCTTCTAGCGGACTGCTGCTGTAACAAAGGGAAGGATTCCCTGTCATCTAGAAGAGCATTATGTGTCACAGCGCTGTCCTATTGTGTGTGCACAGAAATCATCACAAATACACTACAAATATGTGGAGACATTCAGAGATAAAGAGCTCGGGGCTCCAAATCCTATTCTCTGCACATCCACTGCTTCCACTTTACACCCACTTCATTGGTCTTATGGGGTTTATCAATAAATGAAGGAAACTGAACCGTGTGCAAATCCATCCACAACATAAAGTGCTTTGTGCTCAAGATGCTGCTCCCTGCACATCCACTGCTTCCACTTTACACCCACTTCATTCATCTCATCAGATTTGCTGCTATAGGAAATCATTTAAAATGATCATAAAAACAATTCTGCAGCTAATTGGTCACTAGGATTACTTTTACATGAAAGCCGACCACCAGCTAATAAACCAGCACTAGAAGGATGGCTGTAGCTGCAAGCATCCTCCCGGTATAACCACTCCAAGTCCAGCGACGTTCCAGTACATTGCTGGTCCATGTTGGACATATATGTACCAGCAGAGAACACGGACATACGATGAATCGGGTCTGCGGACCAATATGACTGCAATTCATTCTTTTCTGTAATGTCCATGTTGAGGGTTCGACCCAAAAATGTTTTAATTTCATAAACGGTGATAGAGTTCCATGTGAATTGTGTGACAAGAGCTGAATTTGGGTGTCGCCATGTATTGTGGTGTATAAATTGCCTTGGCCCACAATTGGTACAAATCTTCTGTGAAGAACAGTGGAGGGGCTGAACACTAGTGCTGGCAGTGACCGGGCCGATCCGGCTAACACTGAGTATTGGGGACACTATACAAAGCCGGCACTAGTATAGTTCTGTTCATGATCAATATATTGATCCGTACAAACACTATACTAGTAATGGCGGTGATCAGCGACCTATAGCGTGAGTGCGACAGTGTGCGGCCAATCTAACGCCAGCTGACCCTGGCTGGGAGGGGCTTACTGACCCTGACACTATGTGATGTCACTAGTGGCAGGAATACAGAGATCAGTGAAACATTCTATATACTGACACTGTACTAATGGCACTGGCTGGGTGACGGGGCAATCAAAGGGTTAAATGTGCTAATCTAACATGTGTGTACAATGTAGTGGTGCTATTACTCGGTGCCGTGTTCTCTCTTCTCTCTCCGGACCGACCGGGGGGGGCAGCAGGGGGTGCAGGTGCACTGACACCGGAAGCGATGCAGATTACGTCACTTTGCCAAGAGCTGCTGCTCGCCCACAAAATTCGGGTAAGTGGTTGGCAAGTAGTTAAAAAAAACCTTAAAAATGTTTAAAACAAAATTCTCAATATGGTATTTAACTTTTTTTTTTAATACTTGTATCAGAATAGTAGGATGTTACCATAGTAACCATTGTACTACTGTGGGGGGAGGGGGGTGATCAGGGATTTTGTTTCCACACTTTTCTTTGCTGTAGAAATAATGGTCATTTCTCCTGCAATGCAAAGCTTGCTGTCAGAACCGAACTCATTCATCAACTGTCATTAAGTTAGCTTTTTGACAGCTCAAGATAATGATCTGTGATTGGTTGGAGCTGGTCACATGGTACAGGGTGCTGTGATTGGCCCCATGTATCATGTGACAGCTGTGGGCCAATCACAGCTCACTAGGAGGAGAAGCAGAGCTGTTATGAATGAGATTGATTCATAATAACTGCTTACATTGGGATCACCTAGAGATCACATGATCACCGGGTCACAATCACTGGGATCTTCATTCCGCTGTATCCACCAGACACAGCAGTCGGGGGGGAGGGGAGCGCTGTGTGCCGGCTCGGGTGCGCACCCCCCTCCTGTGTTAGTACAGCCAGAGTGACGTACAAGTACATTGCTTTGCCTGTAGCTGCCGCCTGGCCACAATACATTGCGGGTGGGAAGCGGGTAATCTAGGACTAAGGATTCCAAGCTCACTCCTTGGGCCATGATATCATCCAGGCAAGAAATGTAAGTTCTGTGTTCCAATTATGAGGTGACAACAGCATAGAGTGCTTTCAGGATAATGGACAAAGGTAGACAAGCATTGCATGCTGTTGTTGTGTGAAGCAAGTCTGTCTCCTTTTTTATTACAGATAATACATTTTGTTTGGCTTTTTCTACATTGTTCCCCGATCCTGACATTCGTGGCCTCCTGGGCTGGATGTGCTGCTGGATCCAGGCCCTGGAGCAAGCCCTGGAGGTGGAACCAGATGAGGACCAGCCAAGCCTTGGAGCCTATTTCAGGCAGCAATTTTAGTTTAGTTACAATTTTTTATGATGTTTTATAGTTTTCTATTGATTGTTGGTAATAAATGTTCTATTTCTCTTGGACAGAGCCCTGTGTTGTGTCTTCTTCAGCCTTTGCAGGTCGGCAATCTTCTTCATTGCAGTTGGAGCTGATCTGCATGTCCCTAAAGCATTGCAGGACTCTGCTAGCTCCAGCTGCACTGGACAATCTTGCTTACCTGGAATTTCTGGTAATGTCCAAACGAAGTGTTTTCTGGCAAGTCCAGCTTTAGGACTGTAGCAGATAGGATTGCATGTTTCCGAGAGGTAAACCAGCTCCTTCCATCCTAAGCTGGGATACATAAAGATTGAAGTTGTCTGCTTGCTGTCTGCAGCTACTCCCAATCTTGGTTTGCTTCCTCTTGTGAAATGCTGCAACACTTTACACAGAACACTCCATTCACGTTACATTGTTCACGTTTGGAGTAGCTCTTCATTCCATCCAGGGACTTCTACATAGCTTGGTGGAGTGTAGTTGTGCAGACTGCCAAAAGGGGGTGCAGCCAAGTAGACAATGTGTGGGGGATCCTGTGGCCCAACTCTGTCAAGATGTCTCCCATCACCTCATCTCTAGTTGGGATTGGCATTACACAGAAGTCACATGACTTGAAAGCTGCTCTTGGATGGACTATCAGTTATGGATGAGACCAGTTACATGCAATGTCCCCCAGAAAAGAAGGGGCCCTAATGGTCAAATTGTCTATCTGCTCCACACATACCACTTGGATCCAACGTGTTGCTCATTCACATGTCAGTGTTTTGACAACAAGAGGTGGGGAGGGAATGAAGTGAGGAACAAGTGTCCACTGGGCACATAAATTCCATAGGCACACACGTCTAGAATCAGGCAGCTAAAGATCCTATGCTCCCCAACCAATCTCGGGACAAGATGTTACACGGGGTGTAAAGCAAACTTAGTCTGGGTCCAGTTAGTCCAGCATAATGATAGTCCAAACAACAGAAGGCCTTCTTCTTATTCTCCCAACTTTTCTGTGTCTCTAGCATTCCTTGGCAGGCTTACTGTAAGTTGTGTCCTGGTGTCACGCCTGGTGTCCTGGATATTACACACTTCTTGTATAGTGTGTGTCAATGAAGTAGCACAGGGAACATGTTTGGACAGCAGTGTCAGTCTCTGGGGAGGTGAGTGTTCCATGCAGGAGTCTTGGCCAAAATCAGCACCCCAAAAAGACAAAAGCTAGCCGACACTTAGAAAACAAGCTGCAATATTGTGTGTTCCCATATTGGGGAACGTTAGCCTTGCCCACAGAGTCCACTGATAATTCTAAGCTCCCTTGGGGCAGCCAAATGGTTAGCAGATAATGGCCAACCGCTACATGTGCCAGAGAACTTGTGTGATGGGGAACAGCTAAAACTATTTGCAGGACAGACCACCAGGTGAAAACAGCAGAAAGGCCAAAGAGTCTAACCACCAATGCCTCTGGAAGGGTCACCTTTTAGTTTTCTTTCTGAAGTGCTGCTTTTTTAGTGTTCGCTATTTGGAATTATTAGTAGCCATACTCAGAAAAGCGCCTGTGTTGGATTACCGACACGACCAAGCCTCCATTATTACCCCAAATGCATTTCTGACAATTTGAAAGACACGTTCTGCTACTTTCCAAATAATGTTTATTACAAAAACATACAAAATGAATGGGGAGGAGGAGGCTGTTGCTGCTGCAGAGGGGGAGGGTGTGAGGGTTGGGGGGGTACAGTGTGTGGGGGGGCTGGGAAAGAGTGGTAGGGAGGGAGTGTTTGGGGAGAGGTTGAATGGGGGGAATGGAAGACAGGGAGAATGTGGGGAGGGGCATTTAAGGGCTGAGGAGAGTGGGCAGGACGTGGAAGGTAAGGGTGGAAATGGGATTGAGAGGAGGGGCATGTAGAAACAAGGGGAGGGGGTGTGAAAGTGGGGGTGTGGTCAAGGGGCAAAGTGGAGTGTGAGGAAGGTGCAGAAGAGGGATCCATGGGGAAGGAGTCATACTGGTCTTCAGGTGGGGTTTCTTGAGGGGGCTGCTCCAGAGTGCGTAGTTCCAGAATCAGCACCTCCAAAGCTTGTTCCTCTGCTGCTTCCCCGGCACTTTCTACAGGGGAACTCTGTGGCAACCTTGGCATTGGCCCCAAACTACTACTGCACGGGGGTTGGGAGCCTCTGGCCGAAGGTGCATTTTGTTCAGCCCCTGCTTGACATAAGGCCCAGATATCATGACTAAGGTCCTGCAATGCTGTAGTCTGCTCCCTGACCGCGGTGACAAGTCCAAGCAGGGTTTCATGTTGGAGCACCAGTAACCTTTCTATATTATTGGATGCATTAGAAAGCCTCCTTTGCTCCCATAATCTCTCCATGTTCCCCAAGCTTGAGAAGGCGGCTGGGTCCAGGTGGACGGGGTGCCGATCCAGCCGCATCCAATGTTGGCTGCAAGGAGAAACAAACAAAAAAATGAAAGAGTGTTTAACACACAGCACAAGTGTACAGTAGGACAGGGGGCTCGTCTGACACCAAACACTAGATCATGTTCTTGTCCCACCCCTAGGACCAGGTATTGGTGAATGCCTTTCCCTGACACATTACACTGGATCAGCATTTGACTGAAATGAATGGTTTGGCATCTTTACCCAGACTGATACCTTCCTGCTGATTTGTCACATGCACATCAGTCCCTCCAGCTCCTGACTAAGCAATGATCCAAAAAAAGTTACACATCACGTTGCCAAATCCTGCCCAGCCAGGAACGGAGTTATACTCTAAATGGGTGACTCATTAGGGAGAACATCTTTAGCATCTCTTACCGGAGTTTCAGGCAACTCAGGTGGAGGTGACGGCATTTCATGCAAGTTTGGAGTGCCTGAACTTCCCTGCACCACAAAACCAAAAAAAAATGCATGACATTTCCCAAATACACATGTAACATGCATTTGTACATCCCCCACCCCATTACAGCAGTTCCCGTACCCCAACATCAGATGCAGATTCCTCTCCCACTCCAACAGCTGGGGCCTCCAGGGGCAAAAGATGATCTGCAAATAGAGTTCAAGATGATGATTAGTAACAGATACTAGTTAGGCTGTATGTATGATGTGACATTTGTGACCAAGGTTTGAGGGATCGCTCATTAGTATGTTCTTCACTCAAGTTTATCCAGACAAACAGGACACTGGCAGCCACAGTCCAGGAGACTGGTAGGGAGTAGAAAGAGGCATGATAAGGCTCAGGAGCAGGGGCCACAAGAATGAGGGGCCACCTTTCCTGCCAAACAAGGAGGCAGATGTTAGGATGGCTCCATTATGCCCATAAGTTACTGCAGCCATTTTGACCATGGGCTTCAAACATTAAAGCAAAAGATATAACATTTGTTGTTAAGGCAACATTCCAAAAAGGATTCAATAGGTTACAGAAGGGTCACCCAGGGAAAAAAAGGGGTCAAATCAAATATAAACATTCCCCAAAATATTTCCAAAGCCAAACACATGTAAATGCACCCAAAAGAATTGTTGATATAACTGTTGATCTGAAGAGACCAAGAGCAATGCATCCAAAACTCCTTTAATCACTTTTAAACCGCAGACCTCCTGCAAACTCAATGTGAACAAGAAAATAAGTAATTCTTGTGGCAATCTCAGAATAGCTGAAAAGATTAAACAGCCTTTCCAGATGATTGGAAGCTGAGCTACAAAGGGCGGGACTACTCAATATTGAACCCTACGGACTAAGACTGGGATGCCATTGAAGTTCATGTGTGTGGAAAGGAAGTCATCCCAGCAGTGTTGGCAATATAGTGTATTTGTCAATGAACTATAGATTAGTCTTTATTTAGCTTTTTGGGCTTTAGGTGACTTAAATTCCAAGATTCTCGGTGGATAAGTCTGGCAAAGGAATAGATCTTCCTGCTAGTCATGTGATGTGCCAAAATGAAGCAGTCTAATTATTGGCCCCAGGTTTACATGAGAGGCCCAAAGCATTAGTTAGATTCCATTTTTTTGGGGGGGAGGAGCACTTTAAAATGATTTGCCCCTGGGGATTCCTTTTTCAAAAATTAGAAAATTGACATTTTTGTGTGATTTTATTTGGGATCTGGTTGGGTTTTTGGACTCTGGGAAAATGGCCTCAAGAATACTCAGTCTTGGTATGTATTTGATTTGGCCTCTACATTTTGAGCAATGGGAAAATGGTTGCCGTCAATTGGAACTTGACAATTGGGTGAGTAGCTACATTTCTTGATGTTGACCTCAAGTTTTACTATGCTGAAGTCCCAGATCACATGCTTCTGGTAGATCCCTACCTTCCATATCTGCTACTGGTTCCTGGCTTGCTCACTTCCTGGTGAGATGATCCTGAGAACTGCGACCTGGTACTAACACCAGCAAAATCCATCTCCACCATTAGGAGCTCTGGTGATACCAGTTAGTACTTAGACCCCGCACCTCAGGTGAGCCTGCGTCATTCCCAGGGGGACCTGCCTGTGTACCTATCCTGCTGGTTTCAGGTAAGCCTTACACTGCCGATCTTGGAGCCTGACCCCTGATCATGACAACGGAAATAGATCGTATCCATAGAGCTCTGGTCTTTGATCCTGACCCCTGATCATGACAACGGAAATAGATCGTATCCATAGAGCTCTGGTCCCTGTAAAACTGGATGGGCCTTCTCAAGACATAATCATTAAATCACATTTTTTTTTAAATTAAGGAGGCGGTGATGCGATACGCCAGGGAACATCCAGATTTGGAAATACATGGGCACAAGATTCAAGTCTTTGCAGATATTTCTCAAGCTACTATACTGAAATGGAGGAAGTTCAAGCCGTTGTTTTCATCTTTAATTCAAAGGGACATTCGTTATCAATGGAAATATCCATTTTGCTTACAATTTACTTACAATGGCAAATCCTACGCCTTTTCTACATTTTCTGAAGGAGAGAAACTTGCTGAATCTGGGCTTTATTTACCTTAGCCCCTCCCCACAGAACCAGCCCAGGGTTGACGGCCCTCCTCCCCCGCTTTCACTTCTGTGGTCACCCTTTTCAAGGAAGAAGAAACCTGCTACTCCACGTTAGGTCCTTTGAGGACCCTGCTGGCTACTAGTTGATTTCTATTGGGCGGGGACCTCTACACGGTCTTGTTATGGGACATTGGCCTCCGCCCTTGTTCTTCTTTGAATTGTTATTCCAAATATTATGTTTTTAATTTTATTTCTTTTTACCTGTTTACTGGCTAGATTGGATATATGTCAGGTATTCTATTTCTCTGGGGTTAGGAACCTTTCTTATACATGTCTGTTACAGACCCCATGGTGCTGGGAAGCGTCTATGTGCTCTTCCTAATTGGAAGACTCTCCCCACTGCTATGCTTTGGTGGAGACTCTTCCAGTCCTTGACCTTGTGTCTGGGTTATCTGGTGTTTTACTGTTTTATGCTGCATATCGTTGTTTTACCATTTGAACTGATGCCAGCCATTTTCTGGGCTCGGTGTCTTTTGTCTCTCCCCTATTTCTTCCTTATTTCCCTCACTTTTTTAAATTGTTTTTCTTTGAGGGTCATCTCGGGAATTTTTATTTGGTCCTGGATTCTCGATCTCCCCTACGGGGATGTGTGGGTCTCCCCATCGCTGTCTTGCATTTTTCTATGTCCACCTTAAGACCTAATAGTGGTGTTGTTCCCTTACTCTCCCATAATGTGCAGGTTTGGGATCCCCTCTAAGCGTCTCAAGGTTTTTTCCCTTGGAGTCCCTGGAAGCTGATATAGTTGCTCTGCAGGAAACCCATTTTGTCTCCTCTTTCACACCACGTTATATTCATGGAGATTTCCCTGTGTGCTTTTTGCTAATGCATCTGAGAAAGAATGAGGGGTAGCGCTCTGTTTGGCCCGGCGGTTATCCTTTACTGAATCTAAAGTGATACGGGACAAGGAAGGGCGATATCTATTGGTTAAAGGCCACTTGGGGGGAAACTTAGTGACTTTCCTGATTTACTACACCCCTAATGTGAATCAATTAGCCTTTTTTCGATCCCTGTTTAAATCTTTAGCTCCGGAACTGGAAGGTGATGTCATTTTAGTGGGGGATTCGAATTTGGCTTTAGATCAAACGCTTGATAAATCACGTGCAACCAAACTTGTGTCCCCCCGAAACAAAGTCGCAAATTTGCTCAACCTTTATATCGCTATAATTTGGTGGATGCATGGAGAGAGGCCAATCCTACTTCTAGAGACTACTCTCATTTCTCTAGAGCTCACAACCATAAAGCTTCTATCAGAGGTTTTTGTATCCAACGAGCCTATAGACTAAAGCAATCTTGTGAAGAGTTGATCTCTGCCAAAACTAAGGAATACGAGGCTTTACTGGCCCAACGTAAAATGACTCCAACCCCCGACTTGTTACTTAAGGTACAACAGGCTCATTTGGAGCTTAATCTTTGTCTCCCCACAAAAACGGAAAAACAGCTACGATGGAGGAATCATAAATTCTTCACATGGCGAGACAAACAGGAGTGTTGAGAGAGACTTGGAGTGCTGCCCAGGGGCGGACTGACCATTTGGAAACGTGGGCACTTCCCAAGGGCCCGGGGTCAGTAGGGGGCCCCATGAGATGCCCCTGGTACCTTTTTCATAGGCTTTTTTGAGTTTGGGCAAGGACACAGAGGCCCCATGATCCCCTATTGCCCGGGGGGCCCCATGAGTTGTCAGTCCACCCCTGGTTCTGCCCATGTGCTGAGAGCTGCCAAGTAGCCAGAGATGAACTGGGCTAAACTTGGGGATGATGGAGTCATGAGATGTTTGCCTAAGGATTGGAACCCCGTCTGTAACATACTGGAGTGAGAGTCCAGGGAGTGACTACAACACTGGAGTGACAGTCCAGGGAGTGACTACAACACTGGAGTGAGAGTCCAGGGAGGGACTACAACACTGGAGTGAGAGTCCAGGGAGCGACTACAACACTGGAGTGAGAGTCCAGGGAGCGACTACA